>NC_059482.1:19179438-19324438 GCF_018139145.2 Gymnogyps californianus
AGTTTGTCCAGCCCTTGCATTAGGCTGAAGAGAAAGTATTTTTCAAAACTGGTGTTTTGAGACCTTCTCCTAGTGAGAACTTACAGATATTCAATTTAACCTTCCATGAAATAATGCATTTACCTCTTTTTAGATTTGTCAAGTCAGGCTTAGAGCACATTTTGCTTTCCACGACTCTGTTACCTTTGTTCTCCTAGCACTGATGACTGGGGGGAGCCCAGCCCAGCAGCAACACGCACTATCAGCCTAAAACTTAAATCCTCATCACAACGACCCAGGCAGGATGAACAGTGGCCCAAAGAACTTCTGGAAAACTGACAAACTAATAATGCATATAATTGCTTCTTGACTTTTGCTCCTGCTGTGGCAGGACTTAATAATAACCTCAAAGGTTAGTGTTGGAACACACATATCATTTAAATGACTCCAGTATGACACACTGCAATAACATTATTAATTCTTGCAGGCCTGCTCTCCAGCGCTTCCAAAAGATTCAAAAGAAAATGGCTTAAAAGCTGGTAAGAGGAAGCGTGTGTCAGGTTAGTTTCGCTAATTAGAACTTGGGGCTCATTGTAACACAGCTACGAACTTGTTTGATAGCTCCTTGAAGGCAGATGATTCAAATAAATACGTGAGCCAGTTTCTATAACCACTTTCATGTCAAATTACTTAGCAGTTCTCTCAAATAGGAGTCATGAATGGAAAACATCTATATTTTGGTTCATTTTGATAATTAAAGACAAATTGAGAATTAAAGACAATGGATTCAAAAAGACTATCCCTCTGCATACTGTTTGAAAAAGGAAGTGGCACTTAGCACCACATTATGAGTCTAGTCCAAAGCACTGAAGTCAATGGGAAGTGTCTTTCAACAAGGCAGTGTTTTGGATAAAGCCATGTAAAAAATTATTTGAATGGAAAAATGCTTCAGATCTCTAGAATGATTCAGTGCTCAGAAAACCAACCACACTTATTAACTATAGACCACAAGATAAACTGTTTCATTAGTCTCAACTGAAAGAGATTATCTGGCAACCCCCCCCGCTGATGGGACTCCTTCAGGTTCGTTATCATAAAATATTTCCTATTTAAAAAAAGCTCAATATTATATACGTTGGTGTTGCTAGACACTTTGCTTTTCATATCAGAAATTCAGTTTTAACAACGTAGATACAAAAGTGGACAACTTTAAAAATTAATAAATGCTCCCACAAAAAAAAAAATCAAGTTTTGGAGAAGCCAAAATTACTAACGAAGTTGAGTAAAATGCAGCAAATGGTATGATCCCACAGGTAAATAAGGGAAGAAAGCATATTTAACAAATGTTAAAATAGCTGACACTTCGAAATAAAAATTTGACACTTTCAAGGTAAGTTGTTCTCATTTAAGCATAAATCTAAATTAAAAGGAAAGATTAAACACGAGCTATGTAACTCCCCAAAAGAAGTAAAATGCTTTGCTTTGAATCAAACAAAATGCCTGGCTTGACCTTAAACAATATTGTTAATTTTAAAAAGAATCCCTCAGTGACCATTGAGAGTCATGGGAGCAAGCGGGTATGTGTCCAGGCTCAGGCAGCTGTGTGCGCAGCCTGCTCGCTACAGAGACAAGGGGCGCTCTGCTTTCAAGCAAGCTGCATTAGAGGTGTTAGCAAAGCAAAGTACCAGTGCTTCCCAAGAAGAATACAGATAACTTTACTTGCCAAAAGAAAATAGTATCGTTTCCAAAGTAGTAAAAACTGGACATCCTTAGCTGGCAGAGATTTTATTTTCCTCTTTTATTTTATTTATTCTTCACTCCTCCTATATCTTAGTTCAGATCTTTCAACTTTACTTACAGCTACTAGATTAAGCTGGAGAATTTATCATAATTATCCAATTCCCTGCTCTTTGCAGTAAAGCAGGTAGCCATGTTGCAGGAGAGTTTTACATGGATGCATGAGCTATATATATATATAAGTATAAAATCATCAAAGAATACTTAACTTGATTTAGCAACAGAATCTAATCACAGATTTTGGCTAAGTTAGCACTCTGAAAACTTTTCATTTATTAAGTTGCATAGATTTGGAGAGTACACTATGGTGAACACTGGACTTTGGGGACTACAAGAGATCCTGTGTTTCGTGCTTTACGAGGGTTGTGGGATCTCTGGCAAGCCTTTCAATACCTTGGCCACGCACACACCTTGAATGGCCTTTGCCCTTCTTAGGATGGTCAGAAGCAAACCGCATTTCCAAAAACTAAGGGGGAAAAATGCTGTGTTCACCCCAAAAATTTCTAACTGTATTCATCCAACCAGTTCTTAGTATTTCAAATGTACTGAAGAGCACCGGTATTCAGAGAAAGAAGCTATAACTTTTTTCCCTTCTAGAAAGTCATCTAGTTGTTAAGAGCAAATTAATTTTCTGTATGAAATTCAGTTTAAGCAAATTATTAAGCATAAAGCAGTCCTCCTTCTTTGCTTTTCAAGGCATGCATTAACTTCTTTTCTGAATTAAACATCAATAAAAAGGCATGTCATTAGTGTTTATTCTGAATGGTATTTTTTTAATATAATTTCATCGACTTTCAAGTAAGTCCAAATTCTAATATGATTTCCATCCCTCTGTCATGTTAATTTCTCCAGTGCAGTCCATCTAAGCCATTATATAACGGTATTATAAATAATCTTCTAATATCCACTTCACAACTCTTTAGTTGATAGTACTCACCAGAGCACATTATGCAGGTGCTCACTCTTTTTTGGAAGGATAAAATGAAACATTTTAAAACAAGTTTCATCTTTTCTTTATCAGGCAGTTCCTGCTTCAGTATAACCAAGTCTTACATTGCTGGTACCTTCTCTGCATAATGCTCCGAAGACAGAAAACATCTACTGGCAACATTCAATTAAACCAGGAGACAAGGGAAGCAACAGCAATATATACTCCTAAACAAAGGTGCATATGTGTAGCAAAGAGACCTGATGCTATAACAAAAAGCTTTTTAAAAAATTTTTCAGTATAGAATATCCTTGGTCAAGTTTTTTTGGTTTACTGTTTAATGAAAAAAAGCAACAGTTAACCTGCTGCTGCCAAAATCTTAATACTACATACAGTATATTCTAGAAGATTGAACATATAGGGCAAAACATACACCTAAATTACTCTTGTCTGATTTGTACGAGCCTGACCTATACATCAATATCACTGGCACATCTAAATGGAAGGCCCTATTAGGAACTATTTTTTTCTTTGACTTCTGCAAAAGAAAAGGAGCATCTTTGTCTCCTAAGTACTGTAGAGGGAAAAAAACCCACTGTTATTGCCAACCTCTATGTAAATTTTCCAAGTCTGGATTCTGATTCTTGGCAAACCTAATTAAGTAATTTAAAGCAAGGTTGAAACTTCCTGCTGCCATGGCAGCCTCTGCATAAAAAGCTGGTTAAGTACAGGTTGTATTTATGCTGCCCCATGTACAGAAACTTGACTAACTTTAGTTGCTACTAAAGCTGTCAGTTGTCCACCTGAAATATTTAGACAATACCAGTGCAGTACATCCTCTAGTTAATCTTATGCTTTCCATTAACTATCTGTTGTTCAGGAATCTATAAGTCATAGGAACTGAAGTTTCTTTACAAAATCTACAAGCTCATTTCTAATACTTGAATACATACATTAAATACATAATGAGGCAGCTATGTGACGCATAACTTCCTGGCAGCTGTCAAGCAGGTACCAGTAAAATATCTGCTTAGCTCTGGTATACCAGAGTGAATTTTCTGTTGCTCCACAGATGCATCAGGACCCTTCAGGCGGATGTCCTGCTATGTTTAGAATACAGTGTCCTAAACAGCGTCCTGCACTATTTAAAATACCTAAGAGAAGCTGCCAGCTCTGTAGCTACTAATACTTCAGGTCTCCCTTCATCTGGGTCACTAAAGTTTCTCATTTCAACTGACCTCTCTCCTACAGGCTACACGAAGCACTGGAGTAACGCCTTCTCGCAGCTGGCTATATTGGCCATTTACCTTTTAAGTTGCTTTTATTCACTGTTTTAGATTTGGTTTTATCAAGTTGAAGCCTCTTGTCTGCACCTTTGAAGCTCCGCTGTATATCACTTTTACCCCTGCATTATCACTGATCATTTGCATCCCTCCCAAAACTCTTTTGAATCACAACATTTCATACCTTGTTCCCTAGTCTTATTGTACCCCTGTAATGTTCGCTTCTGTGAAAATCAACTCCATAGCTGGCTTGGTAACCCTCTAGCTCAGGGAAAATCACACACTGGCACAAGAGGACACTTGGTTCACAAGTGAAGGCAGCTAGGAGTGAGATGAGGAGGCTCAGAGCTGATTGCAGAGAAAAGCTGGGGGAGCTATGGGTCTGGAAGGCAAGGAGCATGGTTTGGATGCAGCCTTTGCCGGGGCATGGGCAGGTCGATATTGATTTGCCTGGAGTGCAGGAAATCAGGAGACTGGGAAGACTGACCTGAACAATTCTACATACTTCAGATAAAAGGACCGACTATGGGCTGGGAATAAACAGGCATGAGGGGACTGACTCTGGAGGAGGTGGGGAGGGAGGCCCCACCTTCGTACTCCGAACCACACTTCCCGTCCTCAGGAGCTGGTGTGTGCTGCTTCTCGTCTGTGCTCGCTGTTTGCGGCAGTAATGCTAGTAAAGCAACTCTCTTCCTTATCAGGTCACACGTTTATGGGAAACTCTCACAGGCCCAGACAGTGGAAGAGCTGGTGCTCAGAAAACTGAGAGCATTTGCTTCCAGTTACTGGAATATGCAAGTTTCCAACCAGTTGGTGGGACTTCAGTGCACTCGTACAGGGGCCTTCAGCATGATGTCTTCCCTTGAGTTAGGTCCTCCTCCCTTTTTCTCTTCATTGCACACTCTTATTACAAAAATAAAGCTTTCAGTAATACGCAAACAGATTGAAAGATGAGGCACACCAACTCCGCCACTGCTCCTAAATGTGGTAACACACAACGTCAGTCATTGGAAAGGTTCCCACAAGTAGGTTTGTTCACAGACTTAGTCTTCAAGAACCAAAGAATGAAGGACTGATGGTTTTCTATAGCTTCAGACAGCATTAGGCTCGTCAGCAGTATGTTTCCATCCCTCATAACACCATATCACTCATCACAAAGAAGGCATCACTACTGTCTATACATACAAATCCAATTTTAAGTGAGTTTTAAACAAAGATCATAATTTAAAACATGCAAATCTGGTGGGGAAAAGCCCTTTTTAAACCATTTATCTCTCTGGGAATATGGAATGGATCCAATTCTGGAGTCACATCATCAATACAGCCCCAAGAGTGTTATGCACTGGCCTCAGTGGGTGTCAGCAGGATTTGGCCATACATATTTTTTCCCCACTATACCTGTGCATCAGTGCAGTAAGCCTGAAATTCTGCTGGGGGGAAAAAAAAAAAAACAAACAAAGCACTTCAAAGGAGTATGAGTGTTTTGATTGATTTTGTTTCCTCTGTAAGTCATAGACATTAGCTATGTTCAAATAACCTAAATGTTATAAACCAGTAATAAAACCCCACAGTCCAGAATGGAGAATTCTGCTTTTCTTTCTTGTCTTTATATTGAAGATCAGCTTTAACTCTTTTCCTCCCACTCCAGCTAAGTCAGATAATTAAAATTATCAAAACATGATTCCCAGCATTTTCATAAGCAGATTTTCAGCTTTCACCTTGCCGTTCTGATTAAATAAGCTCTTACAAAGTTTTAACTCACTAAATTAAAGAGAAATACTTGGGATCTTGACACTTCTATGACAATTATTCTCCAAGATCCATTTTTTCCCCTTAATTGCCAACATACTAATGTTGCAAAATGATATTTCACAGGTACATTACTTCTGAAGTTACTTATTAATGCCAGGATTTTCCCATAGCACTAAACCTAGGTTGCAGTTGTCTCCTTCTTCTTAGTTCTGGCATGACTTTGACCGGTTGAATCCCCAAATATGTATCAGTAATCAAAAGGTATATTTCAGTACAGGAGAACCTGTTTGGAAGAATTCTTCTCATTTCTTCTCTGCTTGTTTTATCTTTGCTTGAGATGTGAATAATTCATAGGCCTCTGTCTGCTTTACAGTCAAACGCATTCTGTCCACCCAAGACTGTTCGACTTTGTGATTTATTATTTAATAATTTGCAGGGCTGCGCTGTTGTAAGGTGAGCATTGTGACTGCTTGCAGAACTGTTACAATCTGGTCTAGTTAGCTGTCCTTTCTTTCCCTCTCTCCAAACAGCAGCAGTTATTGATTTTTTTTACAAACCTCTGCCATGTAATCCCACAGCTGCTGATCTCAAAGCTGTTACTATAAAGTAAAAGTTGGCCCTTCTTCTTGAAAACAAGAAGTCATGTTTTGATTCACTTTTTCTTTCATATTTTTTTCTTATCAATTGTTTCTTTTTTCTCCTCCTTTTGTGCCTTAGTCAATGACAATACCCAGGAAGTGCCACTGGCTTCTCTTAAGGATAAAAATGAAAAATGAAAGCCTTTGGGGGAAATACATGCTGATCCTTTCATTACACCTGCAAAAAATGCCTGTCTGAAACTTTTCAACCTTTGAAACTTTTCCAATGGAAGTTGAGCTATTTCATCTATTATCTTGGCAACAATTACACAGTGTTGTCTCTCAATAATATGATATTTGTGTTTAAATCCCACTGCAAGTTATCAGTCACACATAATGGTGAAAAGAACTACTCCAAAAAACACAGTGACTCCTAATTCTTAAAGATTTACTATGCTGCCAAGCACAGTGATACTAATCAGCGTGCAATTAGGGCCTGATCGATTGACTTCAACTGACTTTGGATCAGGACTGTAACAGGCACTGAGGGCACAGGCACAGCAATTGTAGTCCCTAGTGAATTAACTTCTGTACAGCCTATTTTCTACCTGTTAATTAATTATAGGATTTGCAGCCTTTGAAGAGTAACAACATTGTAGGACAAAACCCAAATTACTTCTCTTTTGCTACTATGAACCCTCAATAAAACATCTGTAGAAATATTCTCATACTGTCCTCTTCCTTTCTAGGCCATGCCTTAATCACACAGTTGCATTAAAGCATTTAACTTCATGCCTAAACTGGGAGATAAACCTTTCTGGGCCAATGTGTGCACTTCAGTAACATCCTGACTTCATTTCAGCACAAGACTTAGTGCAAACAAGCTTGCGGGCTCAACCTACATTGGGAGGGAAACCCAGTCCCTTGGTGAGACTGGAGCTGGTCGTTCTCTGGCTACGTACCCCAAGACTTGTACGGAGGACTCGGGACCAGGATTCCTGAATATTTATGGTAGGTATTTGAAAGTAATTTTAACTGTAACTCAAGATTCATACAGAATTGCTCCAAAGGGAATCTATTTCTTATCTGTCACTACAGCGCTCTGTTTTACCGCTCTACCACCCCACACTCTTTGGTTTTATTTTGGTTATAATGGCTTATCTTCAGTAATGACTTATCTTCTGGTAGAAAGACTTTTGTACAAACAGAAGTCTTGCAAAACTTTCTACAAATAGATAGATTTGACTCAGCCATATACCTTAAATCAGATAATTCAAGCAAGGCTCATTAATACAAAATCCCTTACTCTTGGTTAACTTCAGTTTGGTTAGATATGCCACAGTTGTTGCATGTATATCTTGTTGGTCATGAAAGGAAAGGCCTGGAAGTAAACCCCAACCTATAGAGAGTAGTTGTAACAAACAGGGAGCATACACTACCATGTAGTAAGGTGAATCCTTCCCACAACAGAGCTGGGTTGTTGCCTTGGGTGCTAGCTGAAGTTTCTGAATTACTTCCACTATGACCTCTGGAGGCATACTGGAGAAAGAAAATACACATCTCTGCAAAGAGAGCCTCAGCCGAGAGGAAGAATTTATTTCCCTTTTCTACTTACTCCTGTCTTCCATTATTTATTCAAGCTGGTGAGTAAAAACAGTAGGATTTTGGCAATGCCTAATGTTTTACATTAATAGTATTGGAAAATCTTTATGATACAGATACTCACATTGCTAGAATACTTGCATTCTACATATTGCTAGTCTACTAGATTTTTTAAAAAAATAGACAATGAAACAAAATATTGCAATAATACAGCAAACCTTCCAGCTCAGGATGAGGTGGGTCATTTGACTGTATTCCAAAGTAAAGCCCTAAAAGGTGCACCTTCTTCCCTTGAACACAAAAACTGCGCAAACTTAGCAGTTTTTTCTCCAGCATTTGAGAAATCTGACAGATTTACCTGCTGAAACTGTACATTGTGTTCCACTCTCACCCACCACCCCTCAAGCCCCAGCCCACAGGCTTGATTTTACACCTGGGAAAACCACTACTCAGAAGGTCTTCCTTTAGACCTCCTAGTTTGAAAGGTCTAATAGCCCAGATAAAGAAGAGTACTTAAAGTTGCATAATACCTTTAATGACTCCCTGGGGGAAGCTGCCGCACAATTTATTTAACTCTTTGTACATAGACTTTCATCCTGGGTGCTTATATGTTAATGACCTCTAATGTGCAAGCCATTAGCACCTTTCACCATAATCTCCTCCCAATGTCCATTTAGATTACAGTAATGGCCACTAGTAATGTAAAGTAACAGCTACCAGCAATGATATCATCATAATGACTTCACTGAACTTGCTCCACAAGTCTCCTGATATATGGTAATCACATACCCTTGCATATAGTCCCCTAACACACGGAACACATGCACCTTGTCCAGATACTCCAATTCCGATCTTTTCTAGGTATGGACCTTCACTTTGATATGGCTACCTCCATGCACATAATCTTACAGTCAAAAAATGAAATAGTTTAGCCTGTATTTCCAGGCCTAAAGCAGAAGTAAGCAAATTAAAAATTTAAGTACCTGGTTTTTCAGATAGGAAAGACAATACTATGAAGGTTAGGAACAGTTTTGATGGCAAAATAACATTACTGAAAAGGAGGAATTTCTGGAGAAGAATCAGGCCCTTAGACTTGAGTAGCAGGACAATGACATTAACAGTTAGCTTGCTTCTGTATATGAGAAGTATACAAGTATATAGTATACTTCTTGTATACTGTAGACAAAGTGCTTCTCACGCTGCACAAATAATCCCACTGATTAAGATAGGTAAGAATCGTCAATTATGTCCTTTTTCAATTACCTTGGTCCGTAAATCTATATGGTACCTTAACGATTTCCCTGCTAATAAGCTATTTTTCAGCTGAAGAGCTAGTTGACCGATTTTCAGTATCACACATTTCCCCCCTTTTGTTTTACACCCAGCTTAACTTTGGAAAATTCCAAGCACAGCTTGAAGTGATCTTTGCAGGGCTTTTTTCCCTTCACAATGCAGGGGGGAAATAGTCAACTCTAACACTATCAGTTGCGATACCCTTTTGCATAAATGGGGACAGAGCCAATTATACAAAATATTCAAGCATATGCCTTCATGTAAGAATATTGATTGTTGTATTTACTGCAGAGGAGCAGGTGCATAGTTGAAATACGGGCCCTTATGAGATGCTGCGTGCTCTGAAGGCTGAATGTCTTCAGTGTTCAGTGTGTCATGAGACGAGACCTCTGAAAAAGGCCAATTCTGACTGTTTCACTCCCATCATCATTTCACTTTATTATGTGAGAACAGTATGTAGATTGCTGGCCAAATATACAGGAAAGAGATACATCTTAGGTTGTCAGGCAACTCTGGAACTTGATCAATCTACACAGAAACAGTTTAAAATGAACTGAGCTACTGATCTGGGGGGGCTTTCCTTCCTTTTTCTTCTATTTATAAGGTCTATGTTCATATATCAGAAACTTCCTGTCATCGTTAGGTCTGGCAGGTAAACTCCAGCCCTTGGTACAATAGCAGCTAGTATGCTAGTAATCACTGAGAGATGGATGAATAATTAATAATAGAAATAAATAACTGATTATTAAACAAGTAAATGTTTTCTTCTGTAACTGCTAATGCAAACAGTTTCTAGGTTATATTCTGCTTTCCAGTGAAGGCTTCCAAACATTACTTCAATACAGACAAAAGCACCTCAGATGGTTCTTTCATACAGAATGATAAATTATGTTATTGCTTTTGTACACTATTCCCAATGCTTATTGCATATTCACTTGTATACATCTAGTGCAACATTATTATCTTGTTTTGATTTTCTTTCTTCCTCCACCCATACCCCCCTAACCTCCTGTCAACAGTTGGGAAGCTGCTAATACTGTATTGTATATTCATTATCCTAGCTTTTTCTTTACAAATATCATTATAACATCCTGCATTTGTAAAGTAAATAATTAAACGTTCTAGAAAGTCTTATAGGACACAGTAATCTAACAGATGAAAGACATCAGAAATGTGAAAATCAAATGGAAGCACATGTAATATGTATCTTTTAAAAGAGTTTTCATAAAATAGGGTTAATGTGTTAATCAACCATATTTACAATGCTAATTAATCACTGACTTAGAGTCTATTCATAAATAATTGAATGTCCTATTTATGCAGAATTTCTTGTACTTGGAAATGTGTGGCATTCATTCTGGTCTTGCAGGATGCAGCACAGCATTAACACTCATTGAACTCTCTTAGCTTTGTATTTGGATGGCGCAATCATGACTGCCTGCTAGTTGGTTACATTTGCCAATCATATTCTTGCAATTAACCTAATCTGTCCCATCACTACATATATCATCATAACGGCAAAATACAAAGAGCTGCATTAACCACGTCATTCTGCCAGCACTCCAAACATGGAAGAGAGAGGCACAGAAGGTGAATTTTTGGGGTGAATCAAGCCAGTTGTGGCTATTCTATTCCCCCCCCCCCGCCTTTTCAAGGCATCTCCCCCTTTCTCCTTTGAAGGCCAGTCATGCCCCTACCCATGGGGAAGTAGTCCACACTCAAACAGCACTGGGAGTAGAATCAGGTTTCTAATGTTACAATACACATTTCTCCCTTCTCTAAGGACTCCGTCTTAACAGAACGTATATATCAGTTTTCAAGTTCATATCCATGAGCAGTGATACTGGCTGCAAGTGAGATCTACACATATGTGTAAAGGTGAAAATAGTGCTGGTAAACATAGCATCTTTAGTTTCCAGCTAAACTCAAACTCCTTTTGAGAGGATGAGAGAGATGATCCCTGACAAAGAATGTGAATAAGATTCTCATAGAACTAGCTGAAAATTTCTCTATGAAAATACATGTGTCAAAACATTAACTCTTCATGATTTTGATGAAATTCTCAAATGTGGATGGTTTTAAAGCTTCACAATTACTTAAAATGGGTGTACATATACTTCCAAAACAAAAGAAAAAAGCAGTCAGGGGGTAATATACTTTTTCATGCTAACAAAATGCTAACTCTTAAAATAAAATCACAGTAGGCACAGGAATTATCTGAATTCTCAATGCATGTCCTAAGTGGGAGATTTCTTATTTCTGGTTTCTCTCTACTTTGGTATGAAGAGGTAAATTAGTCCTTGCCTAATGTGATTTAGTGGACAGGCTGGCAATGTAACTTGTCATTAAAGAATGAGAATAAGAAGAATAATAGATCCCTTGTTCTAATTCTTTTTGACAGCCTAACAGAATACCAATTTACCATTTGATGAAGGCTTCAGGATGTTATGAAACCTCTACAGGGACTTCAGAGTTCTGTACAGAAAGGGATGAAGATGAGAAACAGCCAACATTGGTGGGGAAAAAATGGCTCTGGAACAGGGGCTGTTCTATAAATGGCTGGTTGCAAGCCAGTTGGCATCCTTTAAAATTTGGACACTCCAAATAACCCAATGGAGAGGAAAGGAGCTGGTGGACCTTGTGGAGAATCATTCGGCATTAAAAGAGAAAGAGAGGACTGCTTCAAGGGACAGAGAAAGCTTTCCAAAGAAAGCTTGGGCTGATGCCTGTCAGCATGCTTGGGAATATTCGATATGGTTCATTATGTTTCCATGGTACAGCAGTGTGATTACCACTATTAAATGGTACATCTTTGCCTTTAAGGCCTTCTTAAAAAAGGACTCATGATCCAAAACAGACATACACTTTTCTTCTTTTCACTGCTGGGTAGGTAGTACCTGCACAGCTAAAGCTGACAAGGGGCAATTCTAAGTTCAGTAACTGTCTGTCTCCCCAGGGAACAGCCACTGGGCTAGTGTAAGCAAGTAAACAGCGGTCTAGAAAAGAGCTAGTTCTGAAATATTTTGCTTTTATCATGTTACCCAAGAAATACTGATCGACACTAAAGTGGAAATCCAGCATCCAAATGCTTTGGAGTTCTCACTTTGGAGGAGTTCTGTGGCAGTACCCAATTTCCTATTCCATTCCTATTTCCAAGGAAAAAGGCACCTATTTTTGAAATGCAACTTACTGTCAGCTCTCACTTAAAGGTATTTTTCAATAGTCCTCTTCCCTCAAGAGCCTAATTTAAAAAAATTGAAATTAACGAGTGTTGCTCATAACACAGCAACATGTTGTTTTCAGCAAGATAAGTTGGTCTGTGATCCAGATCACTCTTTTCTGGCAGCTCTGTAATTCAAAGAACAGTGACAGTGCAAGAAGCAGCAATTCTAGTGGAAATGATCCTTAGTCAATAAGGAGGTTTTGGCAGCGGCGAGGTTCTCCTGCAATCGCTACGCCTTTTGCCAATCATGCATGATGCAGTTAATATGTTGATAATATCTCTCTCTAACATATTGAGTTAGTGTTTGTGTCTATCCACTTCCCTCTACTGGACAAAATCAGAGCTGTTCAAGTGTTTATGATATCTTGTCATTATAAGTGGTTGGCCCAAGAGAGGGATACGTGCCCTGTGACAATGAGCAACTACTAATGGAGATTCTCCTTTAGCTCAAGTGATAGAAGCTTGTGCTGTTGGAGCAGAAGGTCACGAGTGTAATTCTTCCTGTTAAGTTATGCTATTAAGCTGATAACCATGATGGCTGCATGCCAGCAGTGAACAGATACACCTCCACCCTTTGTGTCCTGGGTTAGCGCTGTTCAACCTCCTTTAAACTGCCTTCTTTTCTCTTGTCTCCAAGCTCCTTTTTCAATCCGAGGTGAAAGGAAAAGAAAGGAAGAGAAAGGAAAAGAGAAAAGGCTGAGAGAAGCGCACTCAAAAAAAAAACCCAGAAGAGACCCTCCTGTGCTGGTGGGCCAGCACAGCTTCCTACTCTACAGAAAACGGCCCATAGTTAGGCCAAAAATGCTAAGTGTTACTCTAGATGTTATTTGGGAGTTTGCTTGTCCCAGAACAGTGAAAAAACACCGAGCCTTCTCTATATCAGTGTATAGCTCAAAGGGGGCTATGAGGGTGTTAGATGCAACTTGAAAAGGGACTTGCCTGTCTTTCTACCAAAAACAGGGCTTCTGTGGCATCCCTCCCCCTGCAAGTCAGCACTAAGGATCGAGGATGCACAGTGCTCATTGTTATCACGCCCTTCTTCTCTTTCTCTACATTTTTTTTGTCTGCCAAGCTCATTTCTCTCTCCATTCCACCCAGCACGTAACAAGATGGAAGTGAAAATTGACTTCCTTTGTGAGCTTTGGTACTAAGAACCTAACACGTTGCTTTCCAAGTACTAGAGTGGTTGTATAGGGTATTTCAGTCCCAACCCACCTCTATTTCAAAGTCATACTTTAATCTGGAATGTCAGATAGAACATGGAACAATATTAATCTATGCTACATAAATAATTTCCTTCAATTATCAGGAAAGAGCAGCAAGACATGAATTTTCAGGTTGATTGAGTTTTAATCTCTAAGTTCAAAAATTAATAATTTAGGTAGGTGAGTTGTTTTTTTAAACAGAAAATTAAAGGTTTGATATTTCCCTTCCTAGAGAAAGAAAAAAACCAGATAATTTGGATCCAAAGGTCAGGGAACATTCATAGGTTGGAAATGTGACAATTATGAAATTATTCACAGAAGGAAATACTTAGAATTCAATGCAAGACACCCAGATTCATCACAAGGCACAAGAGATTGACAATCTATTATGAATGCCTCACATCACAGATAAATATTTCAATGCAAATAAATAAAGGATGCTGAGTGTTTCTCTTCTGAATGACTTTTCATAGCTCACTGAACACAATAGTTCTGGGAGTCCTCTATGTTCCAGACTCCTCTCCAAACTTTGGCATCCCCAAAGGCTTCCTGTGCTGAGCACAACCAGGTTAAACTGTGATTTCAATCTGGAATTACAAAGAACCAATTAAGCAGTTTTCCCTCTAACAGAATGTAAAAACATTCTTTGGTGCATTAGGACATTCACGGACATTGTGAAACTGGCCTGGTTTTGTTTTGTGCTCCCTTGTAATTACTACGAAATGTACCATTCTTGTCAAACCGAATGACTTTTCTTTTTGGTGCAGGGGAGAAAAAAAGAGAAAAGACAATAATGTCTCTAAGCATATGGCTGTTTTACTCTGCAGATGGATACAAGAATAAACTAAGATGTACACCTGGTGAATTGTGCTCTAATAAAGCTTTTCTGTTACCAGTTTTTTACCTGCCACTGTGATTATTCTTGATCTGTGTTGTATGCCAAAACCCCAAAAGAATAAAAATATTCTATGCCGAGATTGTTTTTCCCTTGTTTTCAAGCAAATGTTTTAAAAGGATACTTTCAGAAGAAAGGGTTTTTTCTTTTTTTAAATAGGGACCTGCTTTGGACCCTTAACTGTTTGCATCTGTTAAAAGTAATTGTATTATTTTAACCACCAGCAGGAAATTCCACGCTGTGTATTGCTTCATATGAAGCCATTTGTAACTTTACAGCTTTTTAATTTTGCAACAGCTGCATAGAAAATGAAAATGACAATGTAGAGTTACATCACTCATGGCTGCTTCTCCATTAAAACAATATAACTAGAAAATGTTTGCATGTTCACAACAAATGCCGAGAAGTACATTTGAGTGAACAGAAAGAAGCATTTTCAGGACTTGCAAAGATACCAACCTCGTCTAGAAGACTTTCAATTTAAGACTCTAGCAAATGAGAGCTCATCAGTTACTCATTTGAACTTTAATAAAACTTAATCCTTTTAAAAGAAGGGGACAGCTAAACTCAGGAAATTCAGTGTTCTCTGGTTATAACTGTATGGAAAGATCTGCGTGGAAAATTTGCTTTAAAGTATTAATTGATACCAACATATGGGAACAAAACATCCACAGTGGATGCTGGAATATGAATAAAATTACTATTTCATAATCAGATTATAGACATTTTAAAATTTTTAAAAGCAACCACTCAGTCATATTTATTCTGCAACCCAAAAGACCTATCCTTGATATAAGCCTGATTTTCACAGAATGGAGGTTATGCACTGAACAAAGACCACGTTTCTTTCAAGTATCTGCAGCGTAGGGTATCACTATATCATTAGTCTCTTCTGAAAGTACTGAGTACTAAAGACACATCAAAGAACATTTGTGATCAACTGATAATTCTGGAGAGTACTTTGCTGCTCATATACTTTCTGAGTCGTGACTGGTGTTATCCAGGCTGGGGAGCATGCGGGAAGAGTGGAAAGGAGAAAGGGAAGTTTGGTCCCCTAAAAGACAACAATATTGAATCCAGATGGACAATATTTATAATACATTTACAGACTCGAGACACACAGCAAATACGAAAACATGCTTATAAAATATTTCTATGTGAAACACGTAAAATATACAAACACTACAATATAAGCAATAAATGCATATGTAAATACACATGTGCACACTAGTGGTAGAGAACTACATGGTCACATGTCCAGACTATTAGCTCTGAACTACTTTCAAGTATAATTTGAATACAGAAATATCTATGCGAATTAGATCCTACCACATATAACTTTCTCAGGTCCTACAGAAAGCTAGGACGTAGAACTACGTTTCTGCCCAACAAGTTCATATTTTTCATGAAACGAGTTTTGCTATTTATGGAATTATTTCATAACCTGATTTCCACAGCATGTGGGTTTCTGCCCACTAGCTCTTATTTCCATCATTTTTGCTGCAAAATCTCTGTTGCCTAGAAGAGGTACACTCACACTGTCACCTCACTGGAGCAAAGGCATTAGTAGGATCTTTTCTCCCTGCTGGGCCACCTATTTCCATGAAACTTAATACTACAGACTTCACTTCTCTGCCAAATGTAATGAGCAAAATGGTTCAAAAACTATTAGCGGAAAACATGCAGACAAAAATGTATATCATTTCCTTGGGAAACCAGATTTAAAAGAAAAATCACAAGCTTTGAAATTTATAAGTTCTAACCACATGGATTTGTGATCTGAATTCACCTGAAAGAAATTTTGCAGTGGCCTTCAGCCTCCATTGCATAGCAAAGCCCAACCTAGAGCATGAGTTAGATTGGCTTAGATTTAGGTTTCAAACACAGGCTCTGCTCCAGAAAATCCTAAATATCTTAATAAAACAAAAATTAAGGTATATAGAATATTTCATAGATTCTGCGATCATCTTTTCAAACAAAGTGGCAAGTATCAATCGCAGAAAATGATGGCGGCAAGAACCGTGATATATCGCAATGATATGACAACTCAGGCCAGTTCCCCAGGAAAGCCAGCCAGGACACAGAGCATATCAGGAGTTTTCAGCACATGAGCAGTCAGTGAGAGAGAAGTTCCTTCTATGTTCTGTGCCGTACTTAGATCAGGTAACTAAGAGTTATTATCCATAAGTACAAAATACGGGAAAGCATATAGGGAAACAGTTTCTCACATGTTTCTGATATGCCTTTATGTGTGTCATAAATATTGATTATTACTGATTCACCACTTTCCCACCCAGCTCTCCTTAATGGGACAAAATTAATATACATACATGGCATTTATGTCACAGATACCATCCTACAGGATTCTGCTCCGATAGCATGGCAGGTCAAATTCAATCATCAGACATAAGAGTTAGGTTCCTATTTGATCCCTTCACCTTAATCCAAAAATATACATTTTAAATCAATTCTCTCTGTTCAACATCACAGGAAATTACATATATCCCAGAACTGATTCAGGTATCAGTTCACTCAAATTACATTTTCTAATGCACTGAAATACACGTTTTGGTAATGACACCAAGGAATAAAGGGAAAACAAGATGAAAACAAGACTTAGACTTATCCCTGATATGCAAGCAAGATGTTTTTTTTTCAATTTACAGTGCAGTTTTACATTGATTTTTTTATATAACTCTGTCAAGTTCTCATTCTAAAATTTTTAACCATGTGTACTAAACTTCTAAAATATAAAAACACCTCCTTTATATTTTCAATCCAGCATCATTTCTTTTGTGCCTCCACACAATTGTCCATGTTGATTAAAAGCGTTCATTGCTTTCCTAAGTGTAAACGTACACATACCTATATAAAGCATTTTCAGAGAAAAGCTCCTGAACTCTAACACAGCATAGGAAAATAAGGATAGTATTTTGTACGTGTGCTTTTTTTTATATTCAACAATTACTAATATGACTAGCATTACTTTTTAAAACAAACACACACACACAAAAAATCAGTGTAAAAAGTTACATTCCTTATTTTCAAGAGGAACCTTTTCAACCTCTGCCAATGCGTGGAAGCCTGTAAACAGGGTCATTAATTCAGACAAAGCATTTCCGCACGTTCCTAAGCCCATCCATATGCGGGATGCTCAGCTTCATGTAACACTTATGCTCCGTCAGCATCAGCAGCATAAAACCACATGTTCAAGTGATGTCCTAAATAGGGACAGCTTTCCAAGCTGGGCCAGACACAGACAATTACTAAATACTTCTGAAAATACCATCTGACATTTCTAGAGAATGCTTTTCTTTTCCATTTCTCTTCTCTCATTGGTAAAATTCTCAGGTTTCTGGGATGTATCATGTATCTAGCCTAATATCATATGAGATCCACCTTCTACTGTACTTCTAGATAGCTGCTTCCAGTGTTCTCTGTCACAGAAAACTTTCTTTTTATCCCAATAAGCATTCAATGTGTTATTGCTTCACATAAATGGTTACAATTCCTGATTTTCCTACATTTTGAATAATCTTCCAGGCCAAATGGGAAGAAGCAATATTTGGTCCCCTTTTTTTTTTTCTTTTAAATACAACAATGGCTATTTCTACTACAAATATTTCCATCCTGCAGTACTTCCAGGACTTTACCATCATGTTTGTTATGTATGACACAAACCTTAGTGTTTTTAATTTTTTTCTCTTTAAAAATTTAAAAATGTTTTGTTAGTACCACCCAATAGTTCCCTATTTTTCTGAAGGTGTACCCGATACTGACACAGTATCATTCTTCCACCCATTCACAGTAATTGAACAACAAGAACTCACTGTGAAAGACCCCAAATTCCAGAAGACTCTGAATCATAGAATGGTTTAGGTAGGAAGGCACCTTAAAGATCATCTACTTCCAACCCCCCTGCCATGGGCAGGGATACCTTCCGCTAGACAAGGTTGCTCAAAGTCTCATCCAACCTGGCCTTGAACACTTCCAGCGATGGGGCATCCACAACCTCTCTAGGCAACCTGTTCCAGGAC
Source organism: Gymnogyps californianus (assembly GCF_018139145.2). Taxonomy (NCBI): domain Eukaryota; kingdom Metazoa; phylum Chordata; class Aves; order Accipitriformes; family Cathartidae; genus Gymnogyps; species Gymnogyps californianus. The sequence continues at coordinate 19,198,011 of NC_059482.1, forward strand.
CTCACCACCCTCATAGTCAAGAACCTCCTCCTTGCATCTAATCTAAATCTAAAACTCTTTCAGCTCAAAGCCATTACCCCTCGTCCTTTCACTACATGCCCTTGTCAAAAGTCCCTCTCCAGCTTTCCTGTAGGCCCCCTTTAGGTACTGGAAGGCTGCTATAAGGTCTTCCTGGAGCCTTCTCTTCTCCAGGCTGAACAACCTCAACTCTCTCAGCCTGTCTTCATAGGAGATGTGCTCCAGCCCCCTGATCACCTTCGTGGCCCTCCTCTGTACCCGCTCGAGCAGGTCCATGTCCTTCTTATGTTGGGCGCCCCAGAGCTGAATGCAGTACTCCAGGTGGGGTCTCACGAGAGCGGAACAGAGGGGCAGAATCACCTCCCTCGACCTGCTGGTTACGCTTCTTTTGATGCAGCCCAGGATACAGTTGCCTTTCTGGGCTGCGAGCACACATTGCTGGGTCATGTTGAGCTTCTCGTCAACCAACACCCCCAAGCCCTCCTCCTCAGGGCTGCTCTCAAGGCACTCATCGCCCAGCCTGTATTTGTGCTTGGGATTGCCCCGACTCATGTGCAGGACCTTGCACTTGGCCTTGTTGAACTTCATGAGGTTTGCACAGGCCCACCTCTCAAGCCTGTCAAGATCCCTCTGGATGGCATTCCTTCCCTCCAGCGCGTCGACCGCACCACACAGCTTAGTGTCATCGGCAAACTTGCTGAGGGTGCATCCGATCCCACTGTCCATGTCGCCGACAAAGATGCCTGACAATGTCGGTCCCAATACCGACCCCTGCAGAACGCCACTTGCCACTGGTCCCCACAATGAAGTATATGCTGACCTTACCAAGTCCCTTACAATTATTTTGAACAGACCCCTGAAAGTCATTGCTGGTCCAAAATCAGCTTCTACTGATCCTCTCTACATTACCGTTTTCCGTTAATCATTACTAGGATATGAACCATAAAAACATTAAAGGTTTGGTTCTATGGACAAGTTACTACAACGTAAGCTAAGGTGTGGATTTATAAGCATAACAGTTACCCTGCAGTACCTTCTTCTGCACGTATCCTTATTCCATAGTAAACATGAAGTTGCATATCTCCCCACCTTCACTGAGGGGTAAAGCCACCTCGCTTCTACTGGGAAGTCAGGACACGGATGGGGCAATTGTTACAGAGTGGTTATCAGTGCAAACATCCCAGGTTGCCTGAGGATAACTTGTGCTTGTAGCTTTTCCAAACACTAATCCCTCTCCCTTATCAATTCCATTTGGGCAGAAGGTTATGTGCAAGCAGCAGAACAAACATGCAAAGCAGACAGAAACAAACTCCACAGTGCGTACATTTTAGCGCGGTGTTACACTATTTCTGAGCAAATGCATGCACTCTGCAATCATGCCTAAGGATGCAGGTTTTCAAAGAAGCAATAAATATTTTTTTTTAGTTCATTAAGGCTGCATCATAAAAGATAGGATTTAATTTTCAAGTTAGCTGCTTACTGGACAAACACTGAACGGGAAATGGCTGTGCAGCAGTCATGTTGACTAATGAGGTACTACACGAAGTAGCTGGTTACTCACTCTCCAAACATGTACATACACTCAAGCTTTCAGAATGACTCAGTCAACACCTGAAGATGAGTCTTGAAAGCTTGTTTACATTGTTGCATGGTACTGTATGTACTATAGTTAGTGTACTTAACAACCCCAGTAGTTAGTGCACAAATCTATAAAACAGCAAATCATAAATATCTGGGTGCCCAGAAGATGAAAAGCTAGATGCAATGTTAAATAAGGAATTACCATCAGACCACACTGGAAATTTCCTAATACCCACTCTTTAGACTCCAAGTGTGCTTCTGATGCAGACTCCCAACTCCCCTGACATTAACTGTTTCATAATAGATCTTCCTGGATGCATGCATTAGCTCTGATGGCAATCAGACCTCCACTGCTACACATACTCCATGTGTTTAAAAACAAAGGTCATTTGGTGAAGACGTTATTAGTTACTGCATACGATTTTGCAATGTAGACTACTGTATACTGTGATGTAAGTGGGAAAAATGATGGCAGTGAATAGATGTAATTATATGTAGAACCAGTGACACGCTACATACAATTCGGAAAGTACAACACAATCAGTGTCAATTATTTAAACCATAATTAACATAGCTCTGCATGTCTTTCCAGGGCTCTCACAGAACATAGAGCATTGTTATAGTGGAAGAAAAGAGAAAATAAAATATTAATGGAGGACTGCTTTGTTCTCAGCACAGTGAGATAGAGGTGGTTGTAAAAACCGGATTCCTGCAGTTGCTACCGCTTTAATTAGGAAGGTCGCTATCTTCCTAGACTTCCTTGGATTCCTTTAATTTCCACAGAGGAAAACGGCTTCTGAATTTTATTGAACACAGTTGAATTTTTATTTTCAAAAATCAAAACAGAAACATTTCTTGGCATCTGTTATGAGCACTGGGTGTTATTTGCTCTTTAGAGATAAAGCTGTTTTTATACAGGGATATAGCTTGTGGGGAAAAAAAAGAAGGGCCAAATATATTCGTACTGGGAAAGCTGCTCAACAGGGATATCACAGTCAGCAGAAAATATCTTGCCAACCTAATTCATCCCATGCTAGAATCCACTTAAGGCCAAGGAAATACAATAGATAATATATAGTTTCACAACACTGATCCAAATGCTGCCTTTAACTCATTCATTCCTGGAACCTAACAACTTGTTTTCTGGAAAAACAGTACAACTCCAATAGGCACAAGAGCTTCAGCATCTCCTCGCACTGGAGTGGAGATGGCAGTTGTAGGAAATCATTTGTGTTTTGTGACTAAATGAAAGCTTGGCTATTCTTCATCTGAATTACAGTCCAGATGGAATCACTGACAAAACACACCAAATTAACACTGAAATACAGAACAGTGACAGAAAAATTACTAAATAGAACTTATCAATGTTATATTAAAGATACTTGGGTCTTCAATTACATACATGCCATTTAGTGTAAAATTAGAAAAATAACACCCATGCATTAACAGGTAGACAGATTGACTTATTTGGTTACTTCAGGTTTATATTTCTTTATAAGTCTCCATTACATTTATCATTATTTATGGAGCTAATCATGAAAACAAAATATAAACTATGAGAATAAGATGTATCTTGCTTTTGTATTTTTATAGATTTTATATCCTTTCATCTAAGTGTGGTATGAATTCATAGGTACTAATAGTCATTCTGTTGCAGAATGAATTCATGAACTACTGTCCACACAGCACTTGGAAATAATTTACTTTTTACCCAGCACATCCTCCCACTATGATCTTTCAAATGAAGAGATACACAGATGGGCTTCCAAGCTACATCCAAAGCCAATACAGGAAGGACATGTAGGTTAAAACTTATAGAGGGAGTTTCCACAAAGGAAAAAAAAGAAAAGGCCTGCATAAAATCTGCATTTCAACTTTGAATGCCATTCTTGTAGTTCGTTCTTGGACATCACTCTGGTCAAAGTTGTTTGTAAGTACAAAAAACAAGATGGGAACCATGAGAACAGGTTATCCATGTACTATTCAGGGTAGCTCCAACTCTAATATCTCTGCCTTTGATTTAAGAAAGGGTTTCCTAATTCTAAGCCTGCAAATAGTCAGCACTGCTCTTCTTTTGAGGAGCAAAGATTGTTGGATGTTTGAATAAATTCAATGCAAATATGATTAAGTTGCATTTACTCATATAACTGAATGCAAAATTACCTTTCATGAATCCAAGACGTCTAGATTGGATTAAAATTGCAGACACTTTGGAAGATGGCAACCAGTGCCACTTTTCACATATCATTTATTCAGGTACAGTTTCCATAATGTGGCTTGTAATTGCATGGAACTTCATATTTTCCATAAAGATGTATGCAAATGGAGCTCAAGACCTATTTAGAAGACTTAAAAGATTCATTGCTCTTGTGATGGTTTTGCATTTGAGTGAATTTCATTCAAGTATCGGTGACCTTATTAATAGACCCAAACACTTCTGCTTTAGCATTTTTACCGAACATGTCTTGTTAACAGATATGCTTTAAATCAGCAGAGAGAGCTCATCCTTTGAGCTATCACCATGAAGCAATTCCCACAAGAAGAAATGGCACTTACAGAGAGCATTTGCAACAGCACATCTATAAGCCAGAACAACCACCTGCACAGGGACATCCTGCCACCCAGACAGGTAAGGCAGGGGGGTGGATAAAGACCATGCAAGCCTTAAGCATTGGTTTAGTTACAGGCCTTGAAAAGTTTCAAGTGTCTTCCAAAGCTTGAGTGCCCAAAGACCTGCACACCAGGCAGGCAATCATCACAGCACTGCAGCCCTCCCTCAGGACTGATGTCACTTCTTTTGCCATGCTGTCAATTTGCTCCAATTTATTCTGCTTTCAGAGGGTGCTCTGAATCATGGCTGCTGAAACATAATTTCCAGATGTTTTTCCTGATTTACATGAGGCAGGTCTTCTGAGTATAACAGAAGAACACATTAGTGAGGCTGCAGATAACAGCTGTGGGGTGGGAACTGCAGCTAGCTCTTCATGGTGGGCACCTGCGCAGCACAGGTCTTCAGTAGGAAGAACAGAAAAGGACTCATGCAATCTTTGACAACATGATTCATTGCAGATTTCACAGATAATAGCAATGATCTCATTTCATGATCTTCAGGCCCAATCCCATCCCCACTATAATTACAAAATAAACGTCAACTGATTTTAGAGAAAGCAAACACCTCTCTCCTATTTCCCAACTGAAGTTACTCTATGTATTTATTTTTGACAGCTATTTTATAGATTCTCCGTGTAGCTCTGGCTGACAAGACTTTTGCCACTGACTGCTATAGAAGTAGTTGCTATTTGTACGTGATTTCAGTAAATACAAAACAAGGAGCTTTTTAATTAGAGTCCTCAGATAATTTCCATAATATCTTTCAGAGCAAAATGTTAAAAAAAACCCCAACAACCCAAAAGCTCAACAACTCATCATAAGGAAATAAGCACTTTAGGAAGGAGACTGACAGAAAAAAGGAACACAAGCAGAACAAAACGAGACAGCTGAAAAAAGTCTCCATAAATTAATGTTCAATTCTTCAATTTATAGTAATTTCTGTAGGATGTAAAAAACAAGAACAAAGCATTTGTAACAAGATGACTCAGTGGCCCACACATGGACACTTACTAAATGATGACAGTGTAAGCTGACACTAGGAAGAGAGGTTGCTTATCAGTAAAAATGGGATAAACAGCTTAGCCAAAACACTACTTCCCACATTTCTGTTTCACAGGTAGTGAAAAATGTTTTTGAAGCTCTATAAAAAGTTTTTTATTTTACTCCTTCCTTTTTTTTTTTTTTTAAAGAGAGAAACAAATCCTTTTTTTTAAAGTGGAAACTCACATTTTTTCTGTTGTTTACTAAGAACCAAAATGGCAAATTAAAAAAAAAAAAAAAAGGGCAAGAGGAATTGTTCCAAGAATTAGGTGAAAGACCTGGCACTCATTCACAGTTTCAGCACAAGGAAGTGCCTTGTTGTATGTCCCCTTTCAAGGACAAAGAAAGCTAATACCCATATGTAATACAAACAGATATTATTCTTTACTATACTGATACAGATCAAGTTCACCACCACCTTGTAAGCAAGAAAATAATAGACCAGACTGTATAACTGGAGTTAAAGTTTAGGTGGAATAATTATAAAATCACACTGTTCCTCCCAAATTCTTAGGAACATAGACCTAACCAGGTCCCGAGCAACAGAGCAGGCCAGTCTGAAGGCAGGTATGCTACTGAGCAGAGAGGAAGGAGAAATCTATGACTCTGCTGCTTTTCCATAGAAATTCAGATTGCATTTTGCTCCAGAGCCCAGTACTGAGCTCCAGCCCATCCTTAAGCTCCAGTACACAAGATTTTCAGCTGGCAAAACCAGCTTCTCACTGAAATACCTAGCATGGTCCTGAACAGGGCTGTCATGTTTTGGTTCACCTTCCTCCGTGGGCAGTTGTAGGGAAGGGACCTCCTGTTGCCTCACTGCTTGGGCACAGCCCAGCTGAATGCCTGGTCCTGGGCAAGGGGGAGGTGATCTAGAGTGAGGAATTCAAAGGGCTATGTTTGCAGACAATTTTCAAAGAGAATAATAGAGATTTCATAGTAAAAGACTATAAAACCATATTGCACGTGTTTTGGACATGTTTAGATACGTATTTTCAGAGAATAGCTACCAATAAGAAGGGTTAATTTAGACAGACACATGTGGTGATCTCACAAGCAACGCACATGATAAATTCACAGGAACTGAGCACTGTGTCGTGTTCAGTGCAAGCAAACATGGCTTTTTCATTTAAAAATTCTGCAAAGCTGGAGAGAGCCTAATTACAACCAACAAAGAATTTAAAAGTGAGAAAAGGACAAGACACAAAGAAAAACGTAAATTTTAAAGAGTAAAACTTTTGATAACTTAAGGTAAAAATTTTACAATGTATGAAACAAGTTCAGGGAAGAACCAAAGTCTTATGCTGCCATAAGTCATAATGATTTGATTAAGGAACATCCCAAGAAGTGTCAGCAGGACAGCATACAGAGAGCAGAGCATTCTCTGGTAATGGGACATGAGAATATTAAATGCAATAGTCACGGCCTAATAAAAAGCTAAAGACAGACAAAAAGCATCAAAAATAGAAGCTGCTCTGGCAAAACTAACTCAGCCACATCATTCTGCAGATACATGGTGTGTGTTACTAATGAGGAACAAGACAGCATTGCTTACACATAACAAAAGAAAAGCTAGAAATACTACAGATGAGAAACAAGGCCAGGATAACTTAACTAGAAACTTAAATGTTGCAATTCAGAAGTTTCCAAAAACCAAATCTTGCAAGTTAAATATTATATCAACATTTACTTCTTTGTTATCTTAAGAAATAAAGCTACAGAAGAAAATGGTGACAGGCATCTATTTTTCTTTTCAGTGTTATCAAAAGAGAGTAATCTAGCTGCAGGAATAAAAAGGGCCAAGATAAAAATCTGGAAAAATTATACTTCCCTGAAATAAAGAAGGGAAATAACACTGCTCTTCTGACAGAGCAAAGGAAGAACAGCTTGTCCACCAAACTGCTTTTAGCAATACTGGAGAGGGAATGATCTGGGACTATCTATAACACAGACTCTTTTAGCTCTTTGGTTCTGATTAGTGCCAACACAGTACTAAAGAACCTGAAAAGGACTCTGTGAAGGTTAGACTCCTGAAAATAGATGGAAGATCCTGAATGGACAAAATAACTCCCCAAAACTATAGACTATATATGAAAAGAGCAAGGAATCAGCCTTGGCACACTTCAAGAGATAGGTTATGGAAGAGTTATTTTGTCTGATAACGTAGTAAGCCCCAGTACTAACAAAAAGGCAGAGAAGTTGTGAAAAATAAGAGGCTTGTGGAAAGTACCTCCTGTATGGCTGCTGGCCCTTGACCCATAGCAATTGGCAAGGAGGAGGAGTAGGCTTTCAAACCAGGGTTAAAGTGGGAAAAGACAGCAGAACATTAAAACCATTAATAGTGACGAGAACAGTCGTGTGAAGTGCCGTAGATTAAAAAAAAGGGGCTCCTGTCATTTGGGTCAGGATTGAACTGACAAAGACATATGAGCAGAGGTACATGGAACCAGGAGCCTGAGTGGGCAGCCCACTCCGCAGGGACAGCACGCAGGCGTGCCGACAAGGGAACACATTTCGACTTCACACAAACTTGCCAGAAGTTCAGAAAGCCTACAGATACGCTGTATATAAGAGTATTTAACAATTTGCAGAGGAGAAGAAAAAGAGCATCTGATTACATACAAAGGAAGCTGCACTAAGCCCACTGGGATTTTTATCCAAAGTCAATGTCTGGTAATACAGTGGCATCTCCAGAACAGGAACTTGTCTAATCAGCCCTAAAACAAATGACATTTTGAATACGATACTGGTTCAGATTTCTTGAAGTACTTAAGCACTACTTCAGGAAATTATTAGAATAGCTATAAATGAGGCCAGTTACTATGGGGGTGTTTTACCACACTGTGTACCTATTGCTGCATAGTCCATTTGACAGGTACTATCAATGCCACTGTTTTCCAATCCAGTATTTCTTTATGCTGGTTTTCTATCTAGCAGACCATCCAGTATCAACATGCTGGTAAGACAGGCTTTTTAATTTCTTCTAGTTACTTTGTTTAATTTTATATTCACTTTTATCTCAGAGGGGTTTTTTTCTGCCTGGTAAAGCTGTCCATAATAAGAAAGTTGAGAAAAAAGGCAAAGTCAACAATCATTTACTAACTGAGCTTTCCCTAGGTATCTTTTCATTCCAAGGACAGGGAAAAGCATGCTAAATTCAGATGTCACCATGTGGTCAGGGCTGACAAATGTTGACTATTTCTTAGAATAATACTCATATTGTAGCTGTCCTATTGTGGTCCTGTGGGGTTTTGTTTGCTGGTATGTTAGCAAAACAGAGATCCAAACAGGAAATCTTTCTTTCCTTGATGTGGGTGTTCAGGAAGTTACATGCCTGTGAAATCCATAGGATATAATTGAAACAGTTTTGCAGTCTAATGAGAGAGAACTCAAAATAGGGCCTTTGTGGTATTTGCACATTGAAAACAATTGGGAGTTTTGCCTGAAAAATAGCCAAGGACTGAACCCCCAGAGCAATATTTTCCTCTGCATAAAGTCTACACCAGCACACCATCAGTCTCACTTAGGCCTCAAAAATAAAGCTTAAAAGGACACGAGTGATATATAGGCCTTGGGCTGAGCCTCAACCCAAGAGTAAATTTTCCCCCAAAGCAATTTTATGTTGCTTTCATCATCACTGGCAAAGATACCACTTACAAACACTACAAACTGCTTTCCTGCTCTGAGCCTGATGGCAAGCAGTCCCTCTCCTAACTTTAACCAAACAAAAAGTAACAATAAAACATTGTTTGTACCCATCCGGGCAATTATCACTAGACGCTGGAAAGTAATAACAGTATGTCTGCATAGTAGATGGTAGCTTTTCCAGAATGAAATTAAACTAGGTCCAGAACAGGAACTAGTTCTAACCACACAATAAAATCTAGCTAGAAGTTGAAAAATGCAGTTCAGTTAGGAAATAGTCTTCTTGTCTTAACTTGCTGTTTCATCTCTGTCCCTGAGCCCTGCAGAGCCTTTGGTGCTCCACAGGGAGTTAAATAGGGTCCTTGCTCAGAGGCTGCTGAAAGCTCCTTATCTACAGATCTGAGCACCTTCTTTTGTTACACTGGTCTCTGTTTGTTTCTCTGTTAATCTCAGCAGAGTCTTGTATTCTTTTAGCTTTTTGCCCTTTCACGTGAGAGATTAACACTGTCGCTTGCAGGCTTTGGTTGAGACCTGTGTGTACCTCGGATAAGGCTGCTGCCCCTGTCACTATGGCATCTAGCTTTTGCAAGGCCGCCTTAAATAATAAAACACCCCAAGCCCAAGAAATTTTAATCTGCACTGACATTTTAGTGGCAATACAGAGGTGAATGATGGATGCAGATGACAGAGGACAGCACACGAATCTCTGCAGGATCGTGGGGACAGCAGTGAATGCACAGGCGCACTAAGCAAGTGAAAAGGTGTGGCAAATGAGTGGTGTAGGTGACAGCAGCAGACTAATGCTGTAGGCACTAGCAGGAAAGCAGTCGTGCTATACATGACAGGAGGGAGCAGATCACATTGTAGGTGACAGTGGGACTCAGTGCAGAAGAGAGCTGCCTGACAGGGTGTAGTCACATACAGCATGAAAGAGGGATGTTGTCAGCGCTAGAGTAGCAGAGGCAGAAAGCTGTAGGAGATGAAGGTGGCTGGGTATCAGCTCCGCCAGAACATTACAGGTTTCAGGCAACGGTATTACACAACCTGCTGTGCAACACGGGCTGGAACAGACAGTCAGCAGAGTATGACACAAATGGTGAGCTTCCAAGAAAAAATAAAAATCTTGCGTCAAACTGAAAGGAGGTGAAAGGAAAGGAAGGGGGATGCAATTATAAGGCATTTACAAACCCCTGCACAATATCAAATGCTGTGAGTACAATGCAAAAATCATTGTGGGATCTTGATCCAAAACAGCAATAACAAGAATGTTACTGTAGTTTTACCATGATATCATATATGTCATAGCGATATCATATATTTCATAGCTATATCAAGAGGAACAGCACACCAAAAGAAGTGTTTGATGTAGAATTTTTAACTTCTGTTTCACACTTATTTTCTATTTAAAAGAGAAGAAAGGCTGCTGTCAAATAGGCTTAGTCTTTCTCATGGAAGTTTATTTAATCCCCAGTTTTACCACAAGCCCTTCCCCTCCATCTCAAAATACACTCTTTCAGTAAAGCAAAATACTAATTTCTATTGCAGGGCACGCAGTTACCTCAAATAAGCATGTTAGAAAAGCACAGATTATTTGGCAGGAGGCAGGGAAGGTTGCCAGCTTTTAAACCTGTGCATTTTCATCTCTCTGATTATTAGGAAATTAGAAACAAACTGATCAGCTGAAATTTAAACCTAAATGCTTTTGAGGTGGTTCCCTTGTCCATTTTTTCTTTACTACTTTTACAGCAAAATCTGAATCTATTTGTTATTTCAAGTGTTGGCCTATTTTCAGCAGTGATTATGATGGTACCACAATGTGCAACTTGACATCTCCTCCTCTCCTCTCATTCAAAGTCTCCCAGGGCTCAGCCATTTCACACAGGCTTGCTTTAGGCATTTATTAAATATGCACCTTCCAGTAGGGTTTAAAAAACACCAACTAATCTCATCAGAGGCCAGAGACCTCCAGATATGTAAATCTACATCTGTTCCTCTTCAAAGGAAAGATTCTCCTGGATTACTCCAGGAGAAATGCATCCCACCCGGATATAGCCACTGAACCAGAGAAAAAGAACTCCCATGGCAAACGTGCCACCTCAAACTCGCCAAGATCCAACGACAATGAAATTACACTTAATGTAATTCACTGTTAGCTTTAAGAAGCAATTAAGTAAAAGGCAGTACAGCACTTGCCGTAGGCTGTTGGTTCCAACAGGGGCTGGTGGAAAGAGGCATATAATGTTAAAATTGGTAACGTTAGTATTAACATAAGGATGAACTGTAGGTGGCTGCTCGACTACAGTGCTGTAAAATAGCAGAGTCCATTAACAAGCAGCAATCCTCCTTTTTTTTTTTCTTTTTTAAAGTGTGCTGTAGATGTTTGCCAGTGAAAGCATGCAGCAATATAATTGTCTATTAGCTTTTTATAAAAAAAACAAGATTCCCTCTCTCCCTTCCGAATGCCCCACCAGTATCTTCGCCTTCCCATACTGAGAAGTAAGATCAAACAATTTTATGAAAAATATTTCAAAGCTATTAGACTATTAGAGGGACTACACGTTTCACTGTAGTAGAGCAGTCTCGCACCCAGCATATACACTTCCCAAAAAGCAACAAGCCCTTATTTAGCTTTTTACATCTCTTTTTGTATAACATCATTTTAAAGGTGAGCAAAAAGGATTTTTCTCAGCACCAAGTCACGTTCTGTACATGTATGATGGGTTTCACAGTAGAATTGGAGATGCTTCACACATCTAAAATATAGCCTTAAAAGAAACAAATCTGTTAGCCAGAAATTATGGCGAAATCTAATCTATTTTTCATTCACTCATATCCCTGTGGTTTTATTGACTACAATTCAGATTCAGAATTTGACTGTCACAAAAAAATAATCTGAGTTTTCTATTGTCTCCTGTTTCCACATTTTTGTTTGTGGTATCTTTGGTAAGCTGCAGACTTTTTGGCTGAATCAGACAAGTAAATATCAATCTGTCTCCTTTGGGAAAAAGGTTTGGGATTGTACATGCAGATATTATTTAAAAATAGTCCTGAAATACAGCAGATAATTTTGTGATTAAATAATTTACTCAAGTTTTAGCTACTTAAAATACCTTTATATATATTTCTCAGATTCTGAAAAATTTCTTGGCTGATGCCATGGTCTGTACACTATGAATTTCATAACTAGAAGAGGCTGATGCAATGATTTTAATATGCTTAAGGTTTATAAAAGTACAACTTTATGATTAAAGGGTTTGAAGATTTTTATTTTATTTATTCATTGAAAAGGCAAAATGTAGCAACTACAAAGACATAGGGGAGACATCCCTTGAGAAAGACAGAAGAGAGGTGAAAACTTGTTTTGAAAAGAGTGAAAGACATTTTAAATGACTTAAAATAAAAGTTCAGGTCTAATGAAGCCATCATGTAAAAAGTGAAACTCATATGCTCAATTAGGGCTTATATTTTTCTCACAGATAAGATCTGAGCGAACTCTTTAAAAGTCAACATTATCTGTCATAACAGCAGTTCTACCTCTCACATTGCAAACAAACTACACAAAAAGGAGGGAAAGATGAAACAAGGGATATGGGCAGTGTGAATGGAGCCTAAATCTTTTAATTAACACCCTCTGAAAAGCACACTCTTTTTCCACCAAACTAATAAAAAGTGTGAGTGTGGGGTCTTTGTTGTTGTTCAAGCCTTGCCTGCGCTCTAAGGAACTGAGAAAAGGCTAATCAGGGTTATTTAAAGCCACTTTCTACTTGCCAGGCTCCAATATCTCATTAATTCACTCTTAGTTGGCATCATTGTCTGATAGTGTTTGAAAAATCACCAAAGAAACAAGGATTTCCCCTAATCCTGTCTATCAGAGGTAACCCTCTGGAAGACGATACCACACCATAGCGTGTAGGCCATGGAATAGAAGTGTGTGCACAGGGAAATATCCCGTTTTCACTGAAAACTACCATTCTCTGTGGCTCAACACACACCTGACAAATCTAATGAGAACATGCCTGTTTAGGCCTGAACTTTACAAAAAAAGAACAGACATTATGATGATAGTTTAAAGGAATTATCCCGAGTAGTTAATCTCTGCTTGAAGCTATTGCCTGGCTGCTTTAATCATATTGGCGAAAGCTTGACACAGGCAAAATTAATAGTTGTCCATGGGTATATTTGACTTGAGAAAAGAAAGGAGATTTTGATCATGGTCATAAGCCAGAAAAGCAATTGCTTCAATGACTTTGTTGTCATAAACTACAGCATTCAGTTAAAGATGAGGACTGTCATTCTGGGATATTTTTAATGGAACAACATTAACTCCAGTGACTGGACAAAAACCTTGATTATACCAGCATGTGTGTCTTCAGCTCAGCAATCACCTTTGCCATGCCCAGAGACACCCGAACTGAGCTTTAGTTCCCTTTCCAAAAAGTTTCTCCTCTGTAAAAGCCAGCCTTTATTGCCCACTCATACTAAAAACAACACTTATATCCAAATGATGTTTTAAAGCAAGAGTATTTAACTGTGTTGTCTCCCCAGCGGTTTCTATCATTCGCCTTTCTATGACCAGGCCTAGCCACTCTGGGGAACTAGCTGGCCTTCAGACCTAACTCTTCACAGAGCTGTTCTAGTAGCTCCAGTTTCCTTTTAATTCCTGGAAAGGGAACAAAATAAGATTTCCTTATAAGTCGAGTGCAGTGACACAGCCAAGAACAACGACAGCTGTCAGTCTAGTATCATAAACACGTTCAAAATGCAATGCTTTTAGCAAATGTTTTTGTCTCGTGATACTTTATTGAGTTTGTAATGTGTATCTTTGCCATCTGATTTCTTACTTTTCAATTAGGTACAAAGCAAAGCAAAGTTCAGAAGGATGATGTAAAATTTCCATTATGGAGTTGTATACCAGAAAATCTGATTGTCATGGCCATACCTATCTTTTTGTGAATACTTACTATGGATGCTAAGCAGGAAAGGTTCAGAGGTTTCATCACATAAAGCACCTTCAAACTCGTCTAAGTAAATGCATGCCTTCAGTCCACAAATTACTTTTACAGTTTTCCAAAACCAAGATCTCTCTCCATTGTTGTATTTTAGGGTGAGCCAAAAATTCAGGAAGAGTAACTTTTCTACCCATACTGTAAACACAGGTGAACCACAGTAGCAGTAATATGAATTACCATAATACTCCCAACATCCCAGTTCAGATGCTGTTAGCACTGGATTTATTGCTAGCCTCAGAGCTCTCAATGCCATTAATGATATGTTTGTTCATTGTTTATGGTTCATGGAAAACACCTGCAAAACAAGGCAGAGTTCCTCCTGCAGTTCTTGTTTCCCATCTCAGAATAAAAGCACTTGCCACTGACTTAAATTTCTCCTGTTTCTAAGTAAATTTTATTCTGTGCTGCTCACAATAAAAGCAGTAGACAAAATAAACAATTACTGCAGTAGCAATTGATTGCAAACAAGTAGGGCAGTGGCATTGGTTAGTGCTGCTACCACAGTGCTCTGATACTTTTTGACAGTCTTCGATAGTTCCTCTGTATCACAGACAACTGTCCCAAACTCAAAACTCTTCATTTAATTTTTCACATTTCTAAGTGCAGTTTCAATTTTAATCCATATCTTTAGAAAGAGCTTACTTTGTCTCATGCATTTTATATGCCCTTTACTATTATGGGGAAGGAAAATGTATTGATTCTGGACTAGGTAAGTTTACTGAATCACAAAGACATATGCTGAAACTGCAGCATAAAATGTATTCTATAAAACAAAGAAAAATAAGTGGAAAATGATTGCAGCACAAATTGTTTATGACTCCCTATAGAACACAGTGTTGTATAAAACCACAAGGGAGAGAAGTCCTTATACCAAGCAGTATACAGTCTAAATAATACAATTTTTCCTGCACCTGATAAAATCAACACACAAATAGGAAGAATGCACCACAAAATTTGTAATTAAGTTAATAGGCAAGCCATGCATACCCACAGCGTATGGGCCTGAAAATTCTGCCAAAAAAAGGTAGTAGCTTTGAACTTTAAATATTGGGAATATTTTGATAAATCTTCTTAAGGTTCGTGGCTTCATTAAAAGATCAGTTAGTATTTACATCATACCCAAGGAATGCAGACTGTAGAATAAGGTTTCACACTTAGTTTGAAAATCTGTACAGTTTCCAAATCTCCAAGTCAGCTAACTCTGAAGATATTTCAGAAGTTAAAAAGATTAGCTTTTTGTGTATTTGTGACATAATAAAAATAGATACATCAATTCTCCATATAAAATGAGAATCCAGTCAGTAGACTAACATAGATAAATGGAGGCTTTCAATTCTGGTGGACACTTCACCTTATTTTATATTACAATGCTACTTTATTGCCACTGCTGTGGTCGCGAAATGTCACCAATTCTTTGGCTAATTAAAAGATGGGCAGCAGATTGCCATTAATGAGATTTGGCTTCCACAAAATAAGGCTCTCTTGGTGTGTGGCTGCGTAAGTCAGCTAAGAGAATCAGACCTCCCCTTAGATGAAGGGAATCTGTACAGATCACATCGAAGTAAATCTAAAAGTAATCCGCTGTATAAAGGAATGAGCTTTTCGCAATTGTATTTCTGAGTGTATGCAGGGGTCCCCCTTAGGGTTTCGCAGCCACAAAGATATCACTCACTTGAGCTGGGACCTTGGAAGAAATACATAGCCAGCAGAAAACAAAGATTTAGCTTTCAGGTCTGCTCCCAAGTATATGACTACATAAAAAAGCCCAAACCTAACTAAAGCTATGCTTCTCCATGCTTGAGTTGTACAACAATGGCGGGGGGGAAGATACTAACATTAAAAATTGCCGCTAAAGAACTTCTCTTAAGACTTTTATCCCCAGTAAGACCTTTATTCTTCTGACCTTTTTCAAGATCAAAAAAGATCAAGAGGGTGAAAGAGCTTGATCTCGTGTGGTAATGACCCTATTTCACCAAGCTACTGAGCCCATTAAAAAAAAATAAGTAATATTCAGCTCTTTTAACGACTCATACCTAGAAAGACAAAAACGTACAGGTTCAGACCAAAGTCTGCTGACTTCAGTGAAACTACATCTAGCCCACTGCAGCTTGAAAAAAGGGGCTGTAACATCTTTTCCTTCTGAAAACACACTAATGGTGAAGCCTTCTGGAGGGGAAGCCCCAACACTCTGCACCCAAAGAGCAGCCAGGATGACCCAATTTACTGGTGACTCCTGCACGCCAGGACAGGGATTTAACCTTGTGGGTTCCTCACCTTCTGGCTGTTACCCAAAACCTGCATTCACAGAGGAGTCTACCCAAGAAAGGGCTCCATAAGACATGAAGGTTTCCATACCAAAGCTGAAAAAACTCCAGTTGAAATTGCATGGAGGTCTGTTGGAGGGCACATGCCTGTACAAGTCACCTCCTGAATATATAAAGGCAGTATTAATCTCTGGAAGAGATTTTTCCTAGTCAGGTTACAGCTGGGATGAATTCAGCTCAAGATCCTTGGAGTTGTTTTCTGTTCTCAAAGCTTTAAGTAACTCTCAGCAAGAAAAACATATGCATAGGATATCAATCCACATGCATCAGAATGTAGGCCAGCAACTGTCTGCCTCCATGGGGTTAGAAAAATTTTCTGCATCATCTTGTAACTACTTTATTTTCCGTTAAGTGGGATAAACACTTGCTGGATCATCAGATAGCAGCCACTGTTTGAAACAGGACATCTGCCTACACAGGCCATTGGACTGACCCCAGATAACAGTTCTTATTTTCCTAATGTTAGCAATATCTAATTTTTTTATATATATATATAATTCCTTATAAGATATTTATGTCATATTTATCTATATATAATATACACATATAAAATTCAAATACAGACCTTAGAACTGATAAATACAGACTGCCCATCCCAAACCTTCCCAATGCCTTTTCAACCTGCCTTTCTGCAGTTGCATTTGATAACAGTCTGAGCTGCAATTTGAGGGACTTGAAAGTTCAAAGTCACATCATAGCTCCAGTCCCCCCTTTCTTTCTCCCACTTGTTTGAATTGTTTCCGCTTTTGGTTTTCTTAGGAAGTATGTGTTTTTAGCAGTTAGCTCAGGGGACCGAGTCAAGTTCTGTTCCCAAATCTGTAGATAAGATACTAAAAAGAACTTTGTCTTGCTTTCCTCATACATAAAATAAAATAAGAATTTAAGTCACTGTGTTGAGAAAGGATGGATTTTTTGAAGTACTTTGATGTCCATCAGTTCCATTTCTGCCATACTTTAACAGTTTAAAAATAAACAGTAAACTATAGAAACAAAATATATTCAGAGAAGTATTTTAATTAAAGGCACTTTGGTGTCCATATTCGGGATACTGAAATTCCTAGGAGACTGCTGATTTGATATACAGCTTACATATATGACAGACGGAAGGATCAATAAATACATGCTTTTTTCCTACCATATAAACCTTTTGTTTCCTCTCCCCTAGAGCACTTGGAGAACTTCCCCCCATCAGAATAGCTCATCTCCAAGTGACACCAATGTAAAAAGTGAAGCTTTTTCTTGCCTGCATTTATGACTCTTCCATCATTGGTTAGTATTTCCAAGGTTTAATTTAAAAGTGCAAAAGGAAATACTGGCCACAAAGGATCTGGTTTTAATTTGAGAAATCTTCCAATTAATAGGAAAGCTTAATTAAAACATCTGTTAAAAGTCCATAATATTAACTTAATGGTGAGACTCTACAGAAGTGCTCAATTAGATTTTTTTTTCATGTGTAAAATTAACATTAGTGACTTCTAACAAATGTCTTAAGCAGTCATTGTTATTCAGAGAATGGTTGCAAAAATTAAAGCCAGGCAGAAATTATGACAATTTTAGAAGTAGTGGACAGCTCAGCCTTGTTGGAAACACACCAAATATTATCCAAAATAAATTCATGTATTTGGACAAATCTTTGAGAGAGAGAGAGAGAGAGAGATAAAATTCCTTTATTTCCCCACAAACGTCTAACCTTTGGCCACTCTTTAGTGAAGCTGCTTTTTCTACAGTGTACTCTTGGAGAACAAAGTACAACAGCAACTGGCAAATTTTTTGAAAATACTATTGGGGGGAGGCTCAAGGAGCCAAAAATCATTATTTTTGTATGGAGTGTTTCATACCAAAACACAAACACTGGGGGGTCTTGACTGAACTCCTTTGCTCTCCTGCCGTTTATGCCTATGATATTGGGCAATTACACAGCTTTGGCTGAAACAGTACGCTGGATAGGAAATTTCTCACTTATTGGGGGGTTTGGACTGCACTTGTCAACAAAAATGAGACCATATAGTAATCATAATGAATTTAAGGGGCAAATCATCTTGCTTTTCTCCTAAGATCTAGCCGCCTTCTATTTTTTCCTTCCTTTAAATAGAATACACTTTGCTCTATGCAGTTTGAAATTTAAAGGAAACACAAGTCCCAAATTAATGTAAAACTACACCACAAATAAGAGTTCTATGGCTGAACAAGTCTGCGGGAGCTGCAATTAATGAGACTTGGCAGTGGCTATTGCCAGCATGCTTATGCTACTGCTGAAACGCGCGCACACACACACACAGGCACAACACAGAGCCTTACACATTGCAAGAGAACTATAAAGGACAGGTTCCATTAATCAAACTACTTTTCTTTTACCCAATACTTATTCCAAATACATTGGCATATTAGAAGGATTCCCGATGACGAAAGTGCTTTCTATAATCTTCTTTAATACATCTTTTAGGAAAAGTTTGGGGTTAACTCTTTTTTCTCTTTTGTTTTCACTTTTAGAGGGGAGCTCCTCATGCGAAATTTCATGATTTCTCAAAAGATTTCTGTATCATTTCCACTCTACACTATCGCCTTTGTTCTAATAACACACATATACCTTCAGATGTATCATACAACAGTAATATATACATAGCTATAAACTCTATATACTTAGTTCTTTTCTTGCATTCCCACTACTGTTAAGAAAACAACAGATTTTTAAGCCACCTTGCCTTTAGCACAGAAGTTTATCTATTTTAGCTCCCAAACCAGAAGATTAAGAACTACTGAAACCCTCATGTTGCAGTTCCTCCACTCCACCTCTTTATTAGGACATGCTTTATGTGTCAGCAAAGAAAACATTGGGCACTCCACAGGTGGTTTCTGTCATAGAGCTAAATCAAATCCTGCTCTTCTCAAGGCCAATGCTATCGATTTCACCAGGAGTCGTACTGAACCCCAACATTTGCATTGCCCTCCCTGACTGACCTCGGATATCACCAAAAAGCTCCTCAGGGTCTGTGATAGATCCTCATTTAATATCATGTACTTGGTCTAGCTGGATGGCAAAGGATCTTGAGTCGTAAGTGGCAGTACGGAAGACTTTCATATAATACTTTCTGCTAAGAAAAGTTATGTGAGGCAAAGAGGGTTTGTGCCCTCTAGTAACTGATCTCCAGACACACTGCAGGGCTATCCCCAGAAAGCTGGGGGGAATTACAGACAAACTTGGTTTTTAGAGGTTGTTGGCCCCCTATTTCCCTCTGCTGTTCTGCAACTACCAGAGGCAGCCAACTTTCCCCATTGGGGCAGGCAGTGTCTGAAGGGTCTGTGAGAGGGGGAATGGTCACCCAGGCCATGGAGGCTGCCATCATCTTTGCCTCCCATGGAGCTGATTAATTAGCACAATGGCGGTGCCAGGCACTTTCTGCCAAGCCACAGTTAGGCAACATACTGACAAATGTCCCGGAACCAAACACGTACATTTCAAAAACACAAATGAAAAATGCAGATTAGCTTAGCATATCAGCAGTGGTATAATTGCTGTTTTAGGAGAAGGGCCAGCAAGACCACAGATAACTTGCCTGTTTTCTCATTGTTCTCTTTTAATAAGAGTCAACTTCTCAATTAAACTACTCCCTAAAAACACACATTGAAATGAATCTCACTTTGTTAGTAGGTCTGAGTGCTGGCTTTGTGCCCTATGGAAGGAACAGTTACTAGTCTGCAAGCATGGTGTTTTAACACCTACAGATACATACTTCAAAGGCAGCCATTGCTATAATTTTCTAGTATCTCTTGAGAAAAAAAATACAGGGTCCTTTGCAGCTATAATATTTATTGATCATTTTTCTCCAAGTGTGAGAAACAATACTTTTCCTTCCTACTTTCCTTTTTCTCAGTTATGCAATGCTAAGGCAAATGAAGAGCTATATCAGCTTATAAAATAGCAATACTCCTTTAAATGGGTTAGTCATTCTGCCCATATAATGGCATAAGTCTTGTATGAAGTACTTCAGCAGTATTAAGCTATCAACATCCACAGGCTCTGTCGGTTTAAAATATCATACTAGAAAAGCAAATGATCTCTTCTATGACTGTAAACCAGACTAGCATTACTCCAGCTTTATAAAGGTAACACAAAGATAAACTGGAGATAACTAACTTTTTCTGTGGCAGCTTTGATTGTTTGAAGTACGCCTCTTTTCTTGCTTTGCTGATTAGACATACAGTAGATGTTCAAAACTATTTTAGAGATGGCTCAAAATCCCTTTAACCCCTGTCCCACCTCAAATACTTAAACTTTCTATAATGAAGTCTTTATGGAGTAACCAGTAGCTAGGACAAGCAGAAATGCCATAGAACACACATCCATCGTGCACTCAGCACTGGAGTATGTAGGGGCCAATACAGTCTACGTATTGTCCACCAGACCCAGTCCTTGAATTTGGCACTGAACCGGTTGTAATGAGAAAAATGACTGCCATTTATTGCTTCATCCTTTTTGCTATCCAAAATAAAGTTTTCAGGTTTATAAATGCAACAAAATACATCAAACTATTTCATTCTCTCATGTTCTATGTAGCTCCATGTGATTTTATGCAGAGTATTCAAGTAGCCAATTTGCAAGTAGAGCAAATATTTGCAGTATTCAAGTCACTGTCTACAAACAGTTTGTAAATATTTTACCTTTTAAAACCCATGGATTTTGTTGACACTTTTCTATTACTCTGTCAATTTTTTTTTTTTTTTTTTAATCAATGGGGAGACACAGAGTAAGATCCCAACACAGTTGCATGCCAGCCTGAATGGCAGTGAAAGGTCTACAGCTAATGAATATCAAAACCACCAGCATTACTGCAGCTTAGCATCCTGGTCTTCAGGAGATAGGACACTTCATGGAGGTTTCGGTACGTTTACCTTCTCTTCTTTGTTTTTGCGTAATATTTTATCTAGAAAGTAGGCAAGAAGGCAAAGAAAAGCAGCCACATAGGTATGTGAGACTCCTCAAGCCAAGCATGGGGGAACTTATGGGGTTTTACCTATTCAACACCACCAGATCACAGACAACAGATGGAAGCGAGAACAGAACCTGGAGTCCCAGCACAGTGTTGAGATAAAAAGAAACTCAGGTAAAAGAGGCAATTGGCTTTTAAATTATTTTACTTGGCGACAAATATTGCTATGCTAGAACTATACTGAAACTGAATTCAAAAGGAAGAAAAACAGAGATCTTAGTCCACGGAACAGAGTTAGGACAGCTTGGATGTTTCACTCAATAACAAACTATAATCTGACCCTTCCAGCTGTGACGAATCTGTTCTAATCAATGGCTGATAAGGAAGCATTGGGAATAAATTTTCTGTTGCTGCACTACTTGAACTTGTGACATCCAGTTAAACCTTCTTAAAAAGTTGCCAGTGAAAAAGATGTGTCTTGTATATATCATGATTGCTAAAATTTTAGAACACTCAAAAATGTCTGGAATATGAATAATCTTGCTTTTAAGGACTAAATTACTTAGTCTTCATGCATTTCCCCTTTGTCCCAGCAATAGGGTCCCCTCTGTTTGCAAAGGTAGAGTGCCTTACTACTAGCACTTGAGAAGAAAAAAAAAGATAGAGTAGTTCATGCTGGGGGCCTCCCCCTTCCTTGTACTCACAGACCTCCTGCTTAAAACACACACAGCTCCTAGGGGACAAAAACCACATGCTAAACACTTTATAAAGCAGTGAGCAATGCAATGGTTTAGAATGGACCCCAAATAATGCCTAGCATAACTTCACTGATTTCAGTGGCATTAAACCTAGGTGGCTTTTGGCACGACCAGTCTAGCAGCGCAGAGGGGTCCTGAT
Source organism: Gymnogyps californianus (assembly GCF_018139145.2). Lineage (NCBI taxonomy): Eukaryota > Metazoa > Chordata > Aves > Accipitriformes > Cathartidae > Gymnogyps > Gymnogyps californianus. The sequence continues at coordinate 19,220,061 of NC_059482.1, forward strand.
TTTGCTGCCTCCTGCACACAACGAGGCAATTCATAGAGCACAAGGAATAGCGGCTGCAATGGGAGAGGACTCTGCACAAGGACAGGACCAGGATGAGGGATCAAATAGGAGCTAAAGAATACCTTGTTTTTACTGGTGCATTAAAAAATAAATAAATCGGGCAGCATATAGCTTACAACCATGTAGCACTGCTGCCTACCTTAAAGTCTTGGTGGTGTGCTTTAAGAGTATTCATGTTATCACCTCATCTTCCCTACTTACCATAATAATTAATGTACAAGCAATGCTCAGAGGGACCAGCTCCAAGGCCACAGAGGGGAAGAAGAAAGAGCACATTTCAAGAGGATTCCTTTTTTCAAATAAATAAAGAGGTACTTGGAAACCATATCAAATATCTAAAGCTGAATTTAATAACCACTTTTTACAGAGCTTTTTTGTTTTCTGTTGAATTATGCAATATTATCTGAAAAAGTAGCATCTATAATTAACTGACAACAGGATTGGAATTAAGTAGGAGGGAATAGTGATAAAAAGCATGTTCTTTATCCCCCCAATTTAGTGAATCTGTACTTCAGTTGAGGCTTGGGGGAGGAATACAGTAGCAAAAAATTCCCAATCCAACTTCTAAATGTGTACAACACTTGTATTTTTTCTTTCCTGCTAGTCTAAAGTACTGTGCACATGGGAGATTTCACTCATATCCACAAAAACAAGCTTTTATGGAGCAGAAATAGCAGAAATAATTTAGTATAATAGTGTCAAATGTTTTTTTGCTTTGCCCCGTTATCTGCCATAGCATTGTCCTAAACCAATTCCATCGCTGTGACCTTGGGTAGGCAGCACACAGCTCTGCAGGGACCCAGCTCTGCTCTGCTCCTCCTCCTCCTCACAGCCACTTCTCCCAAGTGTCAGCCTGACCTCCTTGCCCAGCGAGTCCCAGTGGGTATGGCAGCCCGAGCTCCGAGAGACCACTGGTGCAATCGTGACCTGTCTTTTCACTGACATGGGGAACTGCAATAGGCAGTAACAGGCAAGTAAGCATCTCCCTAGCATCGGAAAGGAATTCCTTGCGAGGACATCATCCCTGAAAAACGCCCCACAGAAGAACATTTCTTTCATAACAAATAATCTGGCCCTGCTGAGCCCTTTCCTTCCTGAAGTTCTGCTTTTATAAGAAAGCATCCCCTTTGAAGATCAGAGAGTCAGAATAAATTCATAGAATGGTTTAGGTAGGAAGGCACCTTAAAGATCATCTACTTCCAACCCCCCTGCCATGGGCAGGGATACCTTCCGCTAGACAAGGTTGCTCAAAGTCTCATCCAACCTGGCCTTGAACACTTCCATCGATGGGGCATCCACAACCTCTCTGGGCAACCTGTTCCAGGGCCTCACCACCCTCACAGTCAAGAACCTCCTCCTTGCATCTAATCTAAATCTAAAACTCTTTCAGCTCAAAGCCATTACCCCTCGTCCTTTCACTACATGCCCTTGTCAAAAGTCCCTCTCCAGCTTTCCTGTAGGCCCCCTTTAGGTACTGGAAGGCTGCTATAAGGTCTTCCTGGAGCCTTCTCTTCTCCAGGCTGAACAACCTCAACTCTCTCAGCCTGTCTTCATAGGAGATGTGCTCCAGCCCCCTGATCACCTTCGTGGCCCTCCTCTGGACCCGCTCGAGCAGGTCCATGTCCTTCTTATGTTGGGTGCCCCAGAGCTGAATGCAGTACTCCAGGTGGGGTCTCACGAGAGCGGAGTAGAGGGGCAGAATCACCTCCCTCGACCTGCTGGTTATGCTTCTTTTGATGCAGCCCAGGATACAGTTGCCTTTCTGGGCTGCGAGCACACATTGCTGGGTCATGTTGAGCTTCTCGTCAACCAACACCCCCAAGTCCTCCTCTGCAGGGCTGCTCTCAATCCACTGTATTTGTGCTTGGGATTGCCCCGACTCATGTGCAGGACCTTGCAACTTGGCCTTGTTGAATTTCATGAGGTGGTTATATTGTTTAAGGGAATCAACACTTACTGAATCATGCAAAATTCTTTAGTGTAGACTAGATTCAAGAGAATAAGGACAGAGACATGTATTTTAATCCATAGGAAATCGTACGAAGTGATTAACACTTTACTAAACATTTTTGTGAAGTTGTAGCAAATGTTTCAGTCCTCCTGCTCCTACAGCGTTGTCAGTCTCTTCTTTCTCACTCCTTACCTCTACAGAAGGAGCCAGCATACAGCTGCCCATTCAAATTACTTGGTGCTACTCTGAGTGTAAAGGCTACAGATCACTTAAACAAACTTTTCTAGTGATTAGCAGTACAGGTTGCCATAAAAAGCAGACAGCTTCTGGTACAGTGAGCTAATTATATGGTTACTACAAAATTATGGAAACAGAAAGTAATTATGCTGTTGTAGGCATTACTGCTAACATGCTATCTCTTATCTTGATAAGACTGCAGATAATTAGCTCATGTCACTACACTGGTATTTTACTCTGTGCACAGTTTTGCACCTCAAAAAAGGTAGAAAAGTTCCATGATTAATAACTACTCCAGAAAGTTTATAAAAGACCCAACTGCTCAAGAGACAAAGGACCACAGAAGCTTCAGCTGGCCAAGAGATCAAGTACCAGCAACAAACACACTCTGTGATGGAAAACGTGATTAAAATTTCTCAAAGAAATCATTATGGGTGAGAAACTAATTGAAAGACCTCCCTCCTGCCAAAGCTTTGCTAGAAAAAGAAGACTTCAAAGGCGTGGAGGGAGAGCTAATGTTTTCACACTTAAAACTCAAAAAAGGCAATCCTCATGTTTGTGTTTGTTCAGTACACACTTCTCAAATGTTGCCCCCTCACGCTCTAAATCTGCTGGGTGGAAGATCTAAACCTTGAATATACAATGCACTTTAGCTAGGGTGTATGGTGCTATTCTTCCATGCTGTGTGCCTGTCTATTCACGTGCTTTTATTCTTTATTGTTCAGACTGATATATAGTAAACAATATGGTTAGCCACTTAAAATTCTCTAGGTTATTAAAATGTGAGTAGCATTTTTTTTTTCCTCTCTCCTGGATTTCATCTGGAACCACTACCTAATTAATATCCAGAACCCAGCAGGAATCTGAATAATAATAAAAAAAACTTTTGTTGTTCCTTGAATAAATCTGTGTAATTTAAACCATAATCATGGGGATTTCATCAAAAGTAACTCAGTTCTTCCAAATCCCCCATCATCGTTACAAACAACTTTGTAGTGCAATTTCCAAGGCAAGATATCTCTTCACTTTCATTTAATTCACTTTCATTTCATTTTAAAGGAAACATTTCTAATGACAGCAAGGATGTATTTTATATGTAAAAAGCTAGGATCTGGATGGTTAGAACACAATGTACTTCCCCGTATCTTCTACCAATGCATACACCATACTGTAAAGGATCAGTTCATACAAATCCTTCCTTCTCTCAAAGACACATTGTCTTATCAGTCAAGAGCTAAGGTGCAGTTGGAGTATAATGCAAGTCCATTTCTCACAAGCTTAGAGCTTAAGCACTTTGTTATTGGTTATTAGGGCTGGACTCCTAGAGATAAACCTACAACTACTGTACACCAGCGAAGGGCAAATAAGCAAAATCCCTGACAGAAGTCTGTTGTAAAATGATGAATAAGCCTCCTAAATTGCCATAAGGCGCTAGTCACAATGGAATTGTATTTGTCAGACATGCATTGTAACCCTAAGGTTATCATAGTGGGCCAGCAGATACAGGAGGAGTGCTTAACACTATCACCCCCTAATCATATCTCCTACAGGCTAAAAACTCTGCAGGGAGCATTACCACTTAAAGAGGTGGTAGTGTTTCTATGGACTGAATGTAGACAGCATTTGGTAGAAAGAAAAAACCTATAGAAAAGACTGACAGATATATTCACACAGGCTGCTCACAAGTATACCCTGAACTGAGATATAAAAAAATCCTTGCAAATCATATCCCCAAGGCTGGGGTTCTAAATAATAAAATACTGTAGATTACTACTTTATTAGTTTTTAAAAAGCTTATGAAAAATTATCTTTTGCCTGTGGGAAGACATTTTATCTGAAATTATAGCAACTCCAACAGTTTTAAGATATCAAATTTAGAAACTAAGCAGCTGTAGGAAATAGATGACATTATACCCTACTCTTGCAAATTAAATTCTTAAGTTCTAGTTCCCCTATAAGTTATTTCATTGTATTTATCTTAAGCTTGACTAACACTGATGTACATTGGAAGCCATGACAAGCAAATATTATAAATCCTATCTATTATTAGCTGCAGCCAAAACCATGACAAAACTCTTTTTCCCCATTGAAAAATACTAAATCTTGAGGAAATGTTTGCCCTGATAACCGTCTGACTGGAAATGATGCCCAATTATCGGACACGTACAAGTGAGTGAAAGCGGTTCCAAAACAGTCCTTGGCCTGGTGATTAGGACACTCCTGCGAGAAATACAGACATCTTTGCATGATTCAGAGGAAGGAACTGAACCTGGGTTTCCCTGTAGCCCAGATGACTGTTCTGGTCACTGGGCTATATTGTCATTCATGCTCACTCGCTCTATTCCCCCCTGCCCCCTGTGGCCAGTTGAACATTCAATTATTTATACCAAGTGGAACAACTCCAACAGGAGAGATTGAGACGCACTGGATGCACCTGCTCTTTCATTCAGATTTTGCATCATAATAAAAATTTCAGAAGCTTGACTCTTAGGACAAAGGATCATTTTCTGGCCAGTCATATACATTATGTGACAAAAGAGAAAAGAAAATGGTCACAGCATTTGTAATAGTGCATTTCAGCTTTTTCATAGTTGTTTGTAACTGTATGCACTTACAAATACACATAAAATACGGTAAATCTTAGGAAAGAAGAAAAACGAAGATTAAGCATCACTGATCATTCTAATGCATGTAAAAAAAAAAAGTCCTTGTCTCCCATGACTGACCACTAGGTAGTTTTCATTCTCATTTCAAGAATTAGCCCAAGAGTAGTATTCTACTTTTTAAATATTAGGCATAGTTTTAAGTATAGCAGAAATAGTAAAATACAAATACATTCAATGAAATATACTTAAAAATCCACAAATAGAAGGGGAAGGACTGCCACATTAGTTAGTTTTAAAGCACAGCTATACATGATAACAAACAGCAAAAAGGTAGAGCTATGCATTACAATTCTTCTGCAGTCTTTGTGAGGATTTAGAAAGCCTTTTGGATTCATTCATGCTTATGCAAAAGAGAAGTTTAAATATCAACAGCTCTGCAGTGATACAGCAACACAGCATAAATATTGGTTTTGCTGAATATATGAAGACATAAATTAAAAGCCCAATTTCTAGGTGTTGTTTAAATGCTATCTTTAGTCTACCTTGTGGTCATTCATATGGATCTCTAGTGCTTTATACCCTTATATGTGTCCTTTGGATTTCTTGCCTATCATGCAAAAACAAAATCAACCTCCTTCATCCAAAATGTGGAACAAGTAAGCAATTACCTCAAACTTTGCTCAAAGAGGAGAAACTGGGTTTCAATATTTGTGAGATTAAAATAACACAGAAAAATTGATGTGGTCTTACTAACACAATATTGAACAACAGATCTGGATGCAGGTATAAATAAGTTTCCTGGACTCGGCAAGGAGAATATTCTCTTATTAGGCCATGAAGGGTGAGAAAGGCAGAGCTTCTGTTTTCCTGATAGGTAGCTCTCTCCTCTTATCCCATGTCCCACTGGCTCCACTGCAATTTAATATAATGAAGATTTACACCTCTGGAGTCTGTAGCAATGCTTTTCAGGAAAGTAAGCCCACCTTTTGGCTTTTCAAGCCAAGAACTCAATTTCATTGATTGCTTGATTTATGGTGCAAAACCACTTATTGCAATTTACACAGTCACTGCTCTCACTCTTCCTTGATCTAGGAAAACCATTGTTTAAGTAACGGTGACAGTGGGGTTTTGCCATAGAAATTAGTATATTGCTGTTCCCCATTTAAAAGCAAAGACTAACGCTATCAGGAGGAGTAAAAGGATAAGACAAAGAATTCAAAACTGTATCAAGAAAAACTCCTACCAATGCACACTTGTGAGTGTCCAACCAAAGTTTTTCTACATTCAATTTCTAGGCTTACATAAACTGAGACAAAGCACTTTCTCTCTAACATGTTGCAATCTCACATGTATTCAGACAGATATTTAATGTGATGTGCAACGTGAACCCCACCAAAGCAGTACTTCTATATTACTGTATGAAATATTCTTTTTCCCTTTAGTGAAAGAACCAATAAAACCTCTCACACAAGCTGAACCTCCCCCCCCCCTTTTTTTTTAAGCTGCATTTGACAAGCAGCCAGTTTAAGCAGCTAAAGTCCTTGCTCAAGTGGCAGGCAAGTAGATAAAAGCTCCCCGTTTGAAAAAGCTGGGAAAGATTTTACAAGGTGCTGCAAGCTGTTAGCATTGCAGTTCCATTCTAGAGGAACTAAGGACGGGATTGTGAAAGGTGAGGTATAGATTGGTGAGGAAAGGATTAGGAAAGAACCAAACTTTCCTGTGTGATAAAAAATACAAGAATCCATGATACATCTATTTACAGCTGAGGAATACGCATCCTGAGGTGTACAACTTATACCAGAATATCTTGTTCTGCATTGCAGATACATGAATAGCAACCATTAAAGTAACCTTTGAGGCTCTAGCCTCTAGGACCAGTAATGGTAGATTGAATTTTCTTTTCTGTTCAACCCTGAATTTACAAAAATCTTCCTCCCAAGTTCTCCAGTCCTTCCACCAGCATTTAGCCCCAACGCACACACTTACAAGTTACACAGCCTCTCTGAATACCCACAGCAGGTCAACTTCTGCAGGAAAACAGGTCGAAGAACTACCACTGCCATCACTGACAGCTGCCTGTAATATATTATAATGAATGATGATAATGCCATTTTATGCAGGGCATCAGCTTCCCACACCTACAGGGCACTGCTGAGGAGTTATTTGTGGGAGCCTTCCTCGCCATGGGACGCCCATCCTTCACCCTCGGTGGTGATGCAACCTTCACGCCCCAGTGCAGAGACACAAGGCTGGCAAACACAGTCCACCAACTGACCCCAAACTCCAACACTGGCCATAGCAACACTAAAGCATTTGAAACATAAATGAAGAATAATTTTTTTATAGGTAAGGAGCAGTAGATGGCACTCTCTGCTCTGCCTTAGCACCGAGCAGGATCTCAGCAGGGGGCACTCTGTAATTAGAGGTAACTTTTGGTGCAGATCTAAACTCAAATGTCAGCCACTTACAGCCATAAACAGTCTTGCGATGTTTTTCCACAAAGAAAAATACTTATCTCAACATTGTAATCATGTACAGCATCATAGCCATAATTCCCAGTGATTGTTCATGTGCTAGGTTTAAATCATTCTGCACAGAGTTATTGGAGAATAACTGCTTCGTCCCCCAGAGGAGGCTGTACTTGAGGAATGGGTGACCTCTGCAAAATGACCAGCTCTGCTTGTCTATGTACAGCAAGCTGTGGGTGGCCACCTACAGAGAAGGATCATTTTTCCATATCAGAACTGGATGTTAACTGGAAGATCAGAAGTAGAAGGAGTGCAAGAAAAAAACAATAGGAAATTGGTTGGCTAGGAAGGCTGGAACAAGCATTGCCTCAACAAAATTAAACAGAGACACAGGCTGACCAATTTGTGGTATCTCTGTTTATTTTGTCTTGTGACATGGAAGAGTAAGCATGCATCGCTTTTCCATAGTCAACAGATCTGCTTCCCTAGGGCTGATCCTGCATGTTCAGTCCCTACTTAAACTGAAGGAAGTTCTTCTTCATATTTTTATTCAGGGATTGCATTCAATCATTTTTGCTATAGAAAAATTATTTTCACTATAAGGTACTATACCACACTAAAAGGATTTTATGTACCTTTGTGAATTGTGTATGTATATATGCACAAAACCTTCTCAACAGCCTTGATTCACACTGAAAAAAACAATGTCACCTGACTTGCACAGAAGTAGTCCGAAACTACAATTCCTTGGCCTGTTCTCCCACATTTTGCTTGATCTCCACCCAGAACACCACTACAGTTCGAATCCCATACTTCTCAGACTGCATGCTAGCTTCCACCAGCATTCATTCAAATGCATAACGTGCTCAGAAGGCTGACGGATGTCAGCAGTCTGGGACAGGGGAACAGCGGTGCAGGGGAGAGATCGAGTAACAACAGCTAAGCAGGTCAGGTGTTTCCATTCATCTCAGTTGCGGCATAAACTCACAGGTGGTCTCCTGGGTAGCCTGGTTTGAGAGCTTTATAAATCATGATAGTTGCTCAGAAATTCTCCCGTGAAACATGTTTCTGGGAGAAAATGCCAATTTATCACTACTAAAGCTTTCTGAGGGTATGTATATTAATTTCGAAAAAATGGTGAAGGACTCCCACCTAACCAACAGATTTCCAACGGAAATCTCAGTTGCTCACTAGCTTGCCTGCTTGCAGCCCACATTTATATGTGATTGCTTGCTCCATGGCAGTCCTGTTCCTGAGCCATCAGGGCTTGGACTTAAGTACTGCCTGCACCCATCAGGTGCACATGCCATTGCTTAGTTCATAAAACTACCCAGTTCCCCCTTACCTGCACTAGCAGGGTCGCAATACAGCGCTCAGAGCCTTACAAAGACTCAGAGAACAAACAAAGGCAAAACAGTGTCTCAAACATTGGAAGCAAATTAAATCTGTGGGAAATGTAGGGTCCCTGTTCTCACCGATCTCCTGGGAGGTGGAGAAATATCATATATTAATGAACAAGAGGAGGTGTGCCAAATCACCAAGGTATTGCTTTTAGGAAGATTAGCTTCATCAAATAGTCACAAGAAAAAAATAAGTCTCATGTTGGACAGTAGCACAAAGTTCAGTTTTTCTAGTATTCACTAGAAAAGTGGCTAGGACAATTTTCTAAGTTGTTTTTTTTTTTTTTCTTCCTCTCAAATAGAAATAAAGAATAAAAATAATAGACTAACAGTTTAAATGTCTGGGTGGGGAATTATTATTAATTTACTGTGCTGAAAAATAACACTTCAAAAACTTCAAAATACCACTATCAAATCTTTGGCTGCACAGTTAGAAAAGAAAAAAAAGGAAAAAAAAGAAAAAAGACCAAAACCAACGCAACACTAACACTTTCAAATGCCAAATACAGTGTAGAAGTCAAGATCAGAAGTGACTGCCTCTGACAAGCCCACTCAGCGACAAAAGGTTTCAGATATGACTCTGTTGCCACATGCTGCCAAGTAATTGTTTTGAGAATGAAATCTGCTAATGTAATGATGGTGAAGGGAACTGCTGAACTCTTCAGTGTACCTCACAGCATTTGGAGGAATCCTTAGATGAAAAGAAAAGGCAGCAAGTACAAAACTGTTGAATAAAATGTTCTAAAGAGACCAAAAAAACGGTATGAGGACATAACTTCAAAATAAAGTGAGATATCTTTATATAAATGTTTGATCACTAAATCAGTACATTGGAGAAACCCAGTCTTCTCCCTCCCTTATTGGTTTTCCTTTGCAAAAGCAAAGTCAGAGCTATTGTTACACTGTCAAGCTAGATCTATTTATATACTGGCCAAAAGCTCTTCTCTGTACTGGTGTCCTTTTACTCGCTCAAAATAAATCTACCTCCTCTTGAGGAGGTAGATTAGTTACTATTATGGTAGCTCTAAAACTGAAAACTGTATATTACAAGTTAAACTCTGTTCCCGCATAGACACCAAAACAAATCCAGTGATTTACTGAAGTCACTTTGGAATTGCAAGAGGGTAAATCTGGCTCCGTGTCACTTACAGTAATGTTTTCAATGTTGACAAAATATAGAAAGTTGGAAGTCTAAATTAGCATGAAATCAGACTGAGAAGTCTGAATTATGAGTGAGAAGTGTAAGATTAGAGAAATCTGCATTATGTAAATGCACATATGATCCGGGGCTTCATTTTTCCAGCTTGCAAAGGAAATAATCACAAAAATATAATAATGCAAGATTATGCTCGAGTTTCTTCACTCACAGGGAGAAACAATGATATTTTCTAAAGTCTCCAGTCAGACACGCTACAAAAAATTACTGCTGTTTATATACATTTATAAGATTTATTTCTTCTCCAAAAAACCCAAATCCTAAACAATCACAGTGAATCCAATGATATTGGAAGTACAAAAAGTTAAGAAGTTTATAATGATATCCAGCTAGCGTGATTTTTTTGTTTGGTTTGTTTTTTTGTTTGTTTGGGTTTTTTTTTTTTGAAGGTAAGTGAGCTGCTCCTATTTGGCACTCATTTGAGGTGTGATACATATTAGAGCCATTGGGCATCTTTTGATCAATTTCAACAGATTTTCTATTAAGCTCTCAGTGAAGTCTATTATTGGCCATCTTTGTGACTCAGATGGAAAAAACCCAATGAGTTTAACTACTAAATCCCCCAAAATCAATGTCTACCACCCACTTCTATTTTTTTTACTTTCATTTTTGAAGCTGCATTGAAGAAAGAAGAGGTGGGGAATAAGAAGGGTGCCTTATCACTATGGCATGGTCCCCTTCTCCCTGGAGGGGAGGCAATTTGCAAATAGGCCTTTGGCATGTGAAGGGGAAAAATATGATTTCCCTCCTAGCTGTGCAGAAATTAATTGGAAAATGTGAGGAGAGAGTTTTAAAAGAGATTCTGAGAAAATCATAAAACCAAGGAGCAAACGGCAATTTGCGAGGGGGCCCTAGAAGTAATGGAGAGATCTGGGAATCAAACATGCTTAATGTGTTTCTGTGTTCCCTTTTGTATATTTAAATATAGGGCTAGAAGGAACCACTGTAATAAACTAGTTGACCTCCTTGTGCAACAGAGACCGCAAGTCCTGCCTGAAATAACTCCTGTTTGAGTTAGAGCTTTTTTTCCTAAGGGAAGAAGCAGGAGGAGGACTCCACAATGAAATCCTTGCACCACTTCAGCTTCCCCGTGAGGCACTGGATCCCACAGCGTGCTCTTCACCAGCTCGTGTTATGTCTCTACAGTAAGTTTTAATACAAATAGGTGACAATCTAGTCCTTTAAACAGCGTAAGAGAGGTCAACATTTGCCTTTACCATGGCCCAAAGTGGTATGCCATTGACTAACTCTAATGTGTTAGTTTATTTAAGCAAGCTGAGCAGGGCTCAGTCCACAGTTTCCACTCTCATTGCAAGTAGACCATTGCTTTAGGACCACTGTGGTCTGAACTACTTTCAAGGCCTTTAACCCAGTTCTAATTTTGCTGTGAGCGTATCTTTAAAAAGAAAAATTGTTATGATGACAGCTAAAGAAAGCTGAAGTCTCTGGGGCCAGTGTCATGTGTTCACATCAGGAAACTGACCACTGTTGTTAAAAATTAAATGTTTGACATGAACTAAAGTCACAGAAAAATATGATTCAGTCTTTCAGCAAGCACTGTTTATGAAAGCTTGAAAGAGCTGAAAGCCCAATATGATTTATATCCTGGGAGCTGGTATGCAACTTTAAACATGTTCTTTTTTCAAGTTCATCTTGTCATCCATAGATAAATATAGATTAGGACAAACCGAAATAAATGGGTGGGTACCAAAATCCACAAAACAAGTAACCATAATGGAAGTGCTTGTCCTTCTATTCAATAGCAAAAACAGCATATACTTGGTTTAAATAGCTGGTTGGGGTAAAATGAGTATTACTGGACAGGAACACTTAGCCAGTATGATCCAAACAAGTCAAAAAATAGCCAGAGTACAACCACATAAAACAAAACACTGACCAGATTTAAGTATAATTGGTCACCCTCCCATGTTTTCGGATTCCTATTATTATAGCTTAGGAGGCTCTGTAATGTACCTTTAGAAAAAGTCAAATGGTTTCACTGGGTTTCTAACCTTTGCACTTCAGTAAGATGATCCACTGAGAATGTTACTGTATGAGACAAAAAAAAATTAGAGCCCACTTTACTCACAGAGGTGCGGCAGACACTTACGTGACTGTTCATCATCACCAGTGTCTCCAACCCTGTTTGCTTAACGTATCCGCATTATGAAGGCAACATGTGAGCAATGCTAACTTTACATGTTCCACCGTAACAAGCTATCCTATTTTCAGCATAAAAATAGCATTTAAATAAATATTTGTGCTATGTCATTGGGAAATAAAGGTCAGACAGCATCCCACTGTGTTTCCAGGATGAGCAAATCCAGTGATTAGACCACAAGTCCCCAAGAACACTTGCTCGGGACAGCGAGGAGGATTATTTAGCAATGTTACACAACACAGCAGGCTAAATGGGTGCTTTGTATATAGGAACAAATTCAGTAGTATTTCCTCCACTTGAATTTTCTTTAGTTACCCTTTTCTAACCACTTCAGCCCGTGCTGTTCTGAGCCTCTCTGATGATATACCTGAATTCCACCTACAGTATTTATTCTTACCAAAGTACCAAACCCTGGGCAGCTCTCCTCACGTCAGGAAGGACTGGGTGCCCTGCAGCCCTAGGAACACGAGCAGGACATCAATGCAGACCTGCCATATGGCACTGCTACATCCAGCCACACAGTGCCTACTAGGTTAGCTCTCACAAACATCTTCATGATTTAAGAAACAGGGCACGTAACACACTAGTGACATTTCCTATTGCAATATTTACAAAATGGTTACATGTTATAGAGAGAGAGAAGCCCTACAAAATTTTGCGAAGATCTAGAATCTTTCAGAACGAGAGAGTACAAGACATAGCAGGAAACACTTGAAGTTATCATATGCGCACACTAATGGGTACACATTCAGTAATTTGGTCATGAGACCACTGCTGTTTTGAAGAGGGAAAGAAAATCATATATGACTGTCTCCATTGTTTTTCCCTGGTCCTTAACATCTGCCTACCTCCTTTTTCTTCTCACAGCTTGTAAGATCCTCTGGGAAGGATTCTCTCTTTTTCGATGTTTAGAAAGGGCCTAACAAATCATAGCCACTAAATAAGCATGTATTAAACGGCATCCCAATTTTGAATCCCAAGGGACTGGAAAGTGCAATTCAAAGAGCTGCTTTTTTCATTTATGCATCTCCAAAGGTCAACCATGAGCTTGAATGTATAATACATAATCTGCCTGTGCTCATCACAGGAGAGGTCCAATCTTCAGTTATTTTAGGGAGAAAAGAAAGTGGTCTGGCTAACACCTAGTAAGATGCCCTGTGGGAAGTAAAATTGGTGCCAGAAGAAATGTGGGTGATAAGCAGTTCTTTATCTAATCTTTATAATAGTTGAATCACCTGATGCTTAGGTTTGAAATTCTCAAGCAACAAGCAATATATAATCCTTGACTTCAGGAAAGCAGACTTCAAAGGAACATAGTTTCCTTAGACAAGTGACTGAAATTTTGTAATGTACAGAATCTCACCATTAAACATAAAAGCCATGATAATTCTAAGTCAATTTATAATGCCTCTTTGTTTTGGATTTTCTTTTAAATAATGAGCTTAAAAATCATTAATACTAAGATGAAGACGTTTAAAATATGTGTATGAAATATTTATATTTGTAACAAAATTTAAAATACATTATTACCTGAGGTGGCAGGAACTGTTTACTAGTAGAGCGTAAACATATTGCTACTGAATTTATGAACCCAAATTTAACACAGTATATTTGATTTTGGTTTTAAAGATTTAGTTCCCACTGAACCACATGGGAAATTGCAAATTAAAAGAATTCATGCTGCATCTGAAAGAGGAATGTAGTATATTCTCTGTACAGAATGAAGTATATGTAATTCACAGCCATTTTAATGTGGCATGAACAATTTACAGAAAAATGTAGTCCTGGAAAATGTATAATTAAGAATACAAACGGGCAGATCAGTAGTGTGGCAAAATGTATGTTGTGTAATGCAGTACTGATACATAAGGATATTTAAATTAAAACTTTGTAAACCTTTAAAAAATTACCCTGACTGATATAAGCAAGTCATTCATCCAGAATTTATCAGCAAATAGATCTGAGTGGGTGAAACCAAGTTGATAATGTGAAAGATTATACGTCCTGTTAGCAAATCAACAAATCTCTGAAATCCAGTCCCAGGCAGACCTTCTGGTCATCACAGTCCAGCTATTTTTCTTTCATCAAGTGAAGGGTTGTGTACCACAGACACTGCCTGCTTTCCTAAACAAAATTTTTATTCTATCCACATTGTCAATCTCAGAAAGGACAAGAAGAGTAACTAATCCACGGATTCCATTCTGTCTAATAAGTAGAATGGACAAAAGTAGTTCAAAAAGATGGTCAAAGAATATTTCCTACCACCGTAACTGTATGTGGTGAGTGATTAAGGAAGACATTTGACTTATTGGCATGGGCTGACAAATTTCCAAACTAATAACATCTAACAGTGCCATTGTTTCTCAACAGTTTGATACCTTGCTTACATTTCGGTGTTTCAGCTGCTTGACAACTAGTTTAATATCCAAAAAGATTTTTTTGTATCACTGAAGCAGCTTAGTGAACAAATTGTGGGAATTAAAAAAAAAAAAAAACAAAACAACAAACCACCAACATTTTTCTTCCTGGCTTTAGACATTGAACTAGTCGTAGTGACAGTAACTGGATAGGTGTTTACCTTGAAGGTCACAGCCTTTTGTTTATATATTTGCAGAGCTGTCAGACCTAAAACCAAAGTCTAAGACAGAGATTGACTTCACTGTATTTTTATTAAGTGGCAGGTTTCATGGGTAAAATGATGTATTAACATGCTTGCTGGTCGCTTTAATAAATAAGAAAATTGTAGCAAGCATTCTGGGACAGCCATGCCACAGGAGTTGTGATTGTCAAGGGTTAAACAGATGTAACATGAGGAAAAGAAAGTTGATAAAGGCCATATACTATCAGATAACTCAAGAAGTGGCAAAGAAAAATTTAGAGGAAAAACATAAAACCAGATTAGGGCAATTTACCCATTGAAGAAATGTCAAACACACTGGGGACTGATTCCATTTTTGGTCAAAGCTTTCCTAGGTCATAGCGCCCATAAAAATACTATTGGATCACATTTTAGCTCTCTCCACAATATGCATATTTTCTTTCTGCAGTAAAGAGCGCATTTTGTCTGTTAGAGGAAGACCCTTGTATTTTGCACAGCCAAGGGACTTCAGACATACTTACACAGACTGATAGCATAATCTCTTGTTTAGCTAGACTACACTGTCGCAGACAGTTTGCCTTGAACAAATGACATGTTAACAGTTCGCTCTGCATGTAGAAGTGCTGTCATATCCCAAACCTGAAACCCCCAAGTACAGAAGAATACGGAGAAGTCTAATAGATTGCTTGAAGATGCCAGAGGACATTTTGGATGTACGAACTCAACTCTTGCCTATGCTATATGAAGAACACCATATTGGATCCCTAAAGAAGAAATTACCTCTACTGAACGCACCAGGCTGAAAAAGGAAACTCAGATTATAAATCTGGTCGGTTTGCGGAGGAAATGGTATGAATCCTACGGAGGGTTGCACCTTAAGTGCTGATTTGAGAGTCCAAGCAGGGGTTCTGTTGAGCACTGCACTATACACAGAAGAATCTGGCTTCCAGCACACAAACTGACACGCTAATAAATCCATAGAAAAAAACAACATGAAAGCTGCTACATAAATAATTCAATCATATTGCCTGGTTTTAAAAACAAAGTCCTACTATTGCATAAACATGAGAGTTAAATTTTTAAAAGAAAATTGTTTTCCTAATCTTTTTCATTAAAACAAACATGAGAACAACAGTTTACTCTATTTAAAAATTATTCCTCATCAAAGACTTCCAGTCAGCCTCACACAGAGCTTCACTATGGACCAGCTCTAATTCTGAAGTACTTTAGCATGGAGTTTTGCCATTGACCCAGAAGGCAAAGTCTTTGTTACCTGATACTGTTCGGGGTAAGGTCTTACCCAAAGTTCCTACCACTGAACTCAAGAACAAACCTATGATCAACAATGAAAATTGGAGTAAGGACTTGGGGCTTTGCTTGCTTGTTTGCTCTTTAATCGTCATGTCTTCAAATTAATATGTTGAGTACTGTACACAGGACACTAATCTCTTAATTCAATTAGATGCTATTTTTCAACTTCCTTTTAAGTTTTGAACAACATATTTAAAACCTACTTTTAAAAAATCAACCAAAAATGCAAGAGCTTGAGAATCTTCCATTAATGCAAACTCACTTTTTATAAACAGTGTACATTTGAGAGCTTATTTTGGGCTCAAAATAAGTACATTGAGGGCTTATTTTTCTTCTCTCCATCATGCGTATGACTAAATCTGCCATCAGTAAAGCTGGTACGTCGAGTACTAACAATGAAGCTCTGGAAAGGCTTACTAGCTAGTACCGCTACGAGGTGAGACTCACAAAGTGAGGTCAGAAATATCTCCTGGCAATGGGGTATTCTAAGGTTATTGGCAGGAAATGGGTATTCACAACTGCTAGCTAAATTATTTTTAAATTTAATGTGCTGGACAGAGTGGGCAATTGGCCAAATTCTTCTCTCAGCAACATAAATGTAATTCTGAAGTGACTCCATTGACCTGAGCACTGAAGTAGAAATGTGAATCTATTTCTATCTTAAATGTATTGCAGCCTGTCGCATTAGTTCTGTGATCCTGTCAGATCTTACAAGTAAACAGGGTCAAGACATGTTAATACGCAGATGGGAGATTGTCAAACAACCTCTAAATGTGTGAAGGAAGAGGTGTTGGTACCTGCATAGCCGTCACTTTCTGAGCATATCTCTTTAGGGGCTTTACTTGTGTGATGTCCACTTGGGCCCAAACATTCCCCTTACCTTAGATATAGCGCAAGAAGCCCCAAAGAGACATTTCTACTTATGTAAAGCTACAGCACGTGACTTCTTCCACTCATCCCTTTTGATGCCCCTTAAGTCTTCTTTAGGTTATAATTCTGAAGACTGCTATCCTCCTCCCTCATACTCAGCTGGGTAAGCTGCTCTCATAAACAGACCCTATTCCTTTTCCATCAGGATGAGGTTTCTCACCAAAGACCTGTCTTCTGAATTACTTAAATAAGCAAATGTCCTCGGGACTGAAATGTTGTAGGAAATGAACGCACCAGTAAGTCTGCTACTAGATTTATGGCAGAGTAACCACAGGGAGGCAGGGACCTCTTCGGCTGCAGCCCAGATGAAACGCCTGTCCTTGCTGGGCACTTCGGTGTTTGTAACAAGGGAGGGAAGCAAGTCTTGCAGGTCTTTGCCGTGAGATGATCTAAGACTCATTTTGAGACAATTTAATCAACTTCAGAGCTCATTTGCTCCCAGAAGGATTGCCTCTAGCCAAACAGTTTGCTTGGTTCCAGCCCTTGTAAAAGCAACTCTGACCCATGATCCCCACCAAATACGTTTAAGTAGTTTGGATGGACAGTCTAAAATATGGGAAAAATTCCTGACTGGATCAGTGGCGAAGATCAACTGAACTTACGCTTTATGTGATGTTAGGTGGCAGTATGCCGCTATGTTAAAGATCTGATATGCTTTCCAGTGCTCTAGGAACATTTGGGATATTAATCCTGGAGCTTCAGTCAGATTACAAATTTCCATTCTACTGACCTACATTATTGCTGCAGTCTTAATGCCCGTGGTAGCCTTTGTTTCTTGTCCCAAGCTTCCGTTTTTCTGAATGGACAACCTGAGAGACTTCATTACAGGGTAGCAATTTGAAAGTACATCATTAAGTATATAAAGCACTTCACAATCCTTTCAATTAAATGAAAATACATGTCAGATTCTATTAGTCAATAAAGATACTTAGAGGATACAAAAGAAGAAAAAGTCAGAAAATTCTCTTAAATCATAAATGTTTTGTTCAAGTTAATAGCACAATTTGCAAAAAAAAAACCAACCCTATTTTGGTCCTTATCTATTAAGTAAACTACTGCAAAATACCAAGGAACACTAATAAAACACAATCCATCAATACTGAGATCTAGCCTTTTTACAAATGATGAATGCTTCACTTCTTCACACTAAGTTAAAAACACCCACATGAAGCGACTTAAATTTTGCTCAGTCTCTGCCTCATAACAGCGCTTCAGTATTTTTATTACCTATGGCTCTGCGTATATATGTGACAATACGGATCAAGCCTTATAAGCTGAGTTCTCCTTTATTTCCACTTCCCAAAAGTCACTAAACTTTGAATGATCTAAGACAGCAGGATCAATTCCGCTGTGCTCTTATTTTAACACCTGAAAATAGCAATAATCAATACAACTGAACAATCCACTATTTTTAATTAAAAAACAAATAAAATTCACATAAATCTTCTATCATCAAAAACCCCTCCTTAGATAAGAGAAAGATAGACAAATGGATTTTCTAAGCTTGGCAGATTATAAATAGATGTAGGTACATATAAAAACTGTTTGATGCTATTTTCAACACGAACTTTCCAATAGTCAACCAATTGTAAACAGTATATGTCAACATAGTTTTATTATCATGTCTTCAGTACACCTCCTGATAATCTGGCCCTCAGGTTTCTATATTTTATACTTGCACATATGGCAATGAACCTTTTACTTAGGGTAACAAATAACATCAAATTATCAGATTTGCATATTTGTTTTGCTCAGAGAATACCTGTAAGCAGTTGCAAGTTCCTTTCATTAAACAGATAATCAGATTTATTAAAAGATATTTAAAACTTTCTGGAATTGAGCTACTTAATACTAAAAAAGTGAACTTTACTGGAAAAACTAAGTATTTTTTCCACAGAATATTGACCAAAATTATTTTAATTTTATTTTTTTTAACATCTTGGCTTCTTATTGAGAAACAAGCACACACCCCTATGTTTTTCAGCAACTTTGAAATTGTATGAAAAATAGAAGGAAAACACAGTTTCCATAAAAAATAATATAGATAAGCAACTCAGTTCTCTAACAAATATTAGGTTCCCAATAAGGATTTCTAATCAGAATGTTTCAAAATTGAGAAATGGTTTCTAAAACTATGATTAATCAATACAGTAAAGCAGCCTTTAAGACTTCCAGTACCAGCTAAAAATTGCTACAGCCACATGATATAAAGTGCTGGTCTGGTATAACCTCACTCTGCCAGTTTGGATTTGATGAAAATTTTTTGACGCGATAATTTTGTACTAGCAAAGTGCATACTGGATCAGGTATCATCTGTCTGTACCACTCAGAGTTTATGCCAGATAAAGTACAGCGTGTCCTTCTATAGTCACCATAAAAGCATAAAGCTAGGACAAAGCCTGTGTAATGTGCTTTGACTAATTCAACAGAAACGTGATCATGCCAAACCCAGTTCAAATTAGACTTGCTGGGTGATGCAACAGCACCCAGGTCTAGTGTTAATGATTGTAAAAATGGCACAGTGACCAGTCACAAAAGCACCAGAAATTATTTCTCTGCCCCAACTCACAGAACACTTCTTGCAGTAATATGCACATATGTGAAATTATGACTTTGGTTCTAAAAAATAGTTTCAGGTAGAACTGAGATTGCATTTCTGTAAACACATGCATAGTAGAATTTGACTATGAACATGCTCTAGATCAACCAAATGGAAAGAACATTTTCAAGTAGAAAAAAGAATATATTCAAATCAAGCAAACCATTTGTTAAGTTTGGTTGTTGGTTGTTTTTTTCATAATAACCATTCTGTAGTAATCAATCAACCAGTAATAGTAACAATTGATCTAATTATCAAAACCTCAGGGCCTTGCTCAGGGATGCAATAGGGTGACAGAGCATCGGCCCCACAGAAGGTGGTGACTGGGTGTCCGCGCTCCCTGTGCGGCTCCACAACTCACTGGCTTGCAGAGCCAGCTGCATCAGTCTGTCAGCAAACCTCATGCCTGGTTTTGATAAATAATGTTCTAAACGTCACATAGCCAGTGAGCAAAAATTTGGATGTGTGATAAAAGATACCTCTGTCCCCTCTGAAATATTTCTTGTTGATGCTGTGCTGTGCTTTTAAGCCAATGCATTTGCCAGCCTCTGTGACGCACCTCTTTAGCAGCAGTCTGTAGCACAAAACCAGCACAAGCAGAGCGGAGTGTGTTTTACCACACGCATTGCTCTCTGGCGAGAAGGGGACAAACTCTAACCAAAAACTGTCTTCATCGTTGCGTCTTTTACCCACATGAAATGCCCACTATGTGGGAATGCTGAGGCCATGAAACTGCAGCATGCAGAAAATTACATGTTAGCTATCTCCATTATAACAGGCTGTCATCTTTCAGCACAGGCCAGCCATTAATCATCCAACAATCATTCATCCATCCTTTCGGTGAAGCATTAAACTGTGGCCCTTTCTGTCTGTCTCTGGTGATCATCCAGGTGGAAATTAGAAATCCCAGAGTGCTTTTCAAAAAGAACAGGGGCTAACCTGGGTGACCCTCAATAATAAAAGAGAAAACCTGTTTCCATTGTCCACAGCTGTGTGTAAGCTATCGCCGAGTACATAATAGGCGCCACATTTACCTACACAGTCACTGCTTCTCCAGCGTTTAACTCAGTCATCTGTAGAGTGGCTTGGGACACCTTGAGTATGAAATATGCTTTGTGAAATCAAATTCCATTATCCTTTACAGCACGCTGACAAGCATTTTCAACCAAAAATTTCACAGTGCCCCTGTGATTCAATCTTAAAAGAGTCTCCTCCTGGTGTAGCAATTTGCAGTAGTGCTTCACCTTCATGCAGGGAAGTAAGTACTCAATACACTATAAAACATATGCTAATAATGGTGGGCAAAAGTCACTTAACATGGACAAATGTTTGTTGTTGGTTTTTCCTCTCTTTTTTCTTAAATTGATTTTCTTTGTGGTTAAAATTATGATGCTCGTGTTCTCTAGATTGGATGAAGTCTTATTCTTTCTTTTACAGCTTCTGCATGAAAGACATTTAGGGACTTAGATAATCACCTTCTTAACTAGATTTGATCTGATTTTGAGGTCATTTTCATGCATTAGCTTAAAAGAATTACAACACAATTTAATTATAAATTCTGTTAACATAACTTAGCCTTGAAAAATTGCACTTACATTGAGCAAGTAATATTTTTAATGTTTTATTCACTAAAGCCCAATTCTAAAGACATTTTGATCCATAATCAGCAATGTCCTTAAGCACATCCAATTTTTCAGTGCAATGATGAAATTTAAAACCAGAAAAAACAACAGCAATATAAGGCAGTTAAGTGTCTAAGTCTCATTAGAAGTGGGTAGAAATCAAGCACCTGACTCCCTTAATATTTTTTACAGTTTCTAGCCAAGGGCATATAAAATATATGCTAAGTGTTAACCAGGTCCAGAAGAAGGGGCTGTGACCTCCAGAGGTCCCCTCCATCCTACGCTCTTCTCTGATTCTGTGCGCTCTCCTACCTGCTCGTTTGCAGGAATTTGCAGTACACCGATTTGTTTACAGGATTACAACAGATTTTGCACCATGCTCACTATGATGTTATCCAAGCGACAAATAAGCAAACAGAGAAGCAATCAATTGGATTTTTACTTAGGCTGCAAAATTAATTTTTAGCAAAGTTACATTATACAGGAAAAGGAGGCACAAGCACAGCCACATGGAAAAAGAATAAATATTGGCATAGGGGATGTACCATTATGCATGCTTCGGACCATATCTCTGAAAAAATCTCATAACTACAGTCAGACTGACAGAAAGAAAAATCTGTTATTATTCTCTCATAGCTTTTTTCAAATGTACAGATTACATGGACTGAATTAGTTTCTAATTGTTCCCTGATGTGCACTGGAAGGCAAGATGCTCATAGCAGAAGGTTCCACAATCACGTGAATTTGTGTACATGCACGTGCTTAACTTCATAGACCATGCACATGATGTTAGAAAACAAATATCATTAAGCTCTACCTAAACTGTGTGCAAAGTTGGTAAAGTTAAGCATGTGCATTTATTGGGGAGGTAAATGTAGTTAAACAACTGGCGAATGAGAAGAATATGAATGTGGGGTGCAGATATTTAATTCCTTTCGTAATACCGCTTCCACGAGCGCTAAACTTTCAAATATGTTCTGCAGTAAGGGAGTATTTACAACATGTGTTGGGCAATTGCACATTCCTTTTTTCTTACAGGCTCAGCTAAAAAAACTAGGACAAATGGTCCCCAAACGCAAAACTACAGAGAGCGACATTTAAAACAGCACATCGGAAACTGGAATGAACAACAAAAATGCATGAAGTCATACAGAAGGCCAAGGTGAAGTCAGCACGGAGACAGATGTGCCTTAAACCACATTGGCCCAACAGCCTCTTGGTGTCAAAACTGCAAGTGTCCTGCCTGCAAAGAGCAAAAGAAAAAGGCCTGCAACTCCCCCACTTGATACATCGCTGGTTACTTGACCAATGATTTATATCAGCTGCCTAACGTATCCACTCTCAATTTTTCTGCAATTAAGGAGGGCAGGGCAGGCCAGTGACAAACGGTTTTCCTACAGCGCTTTTGGCTTTAGCTATTATCCCTTAGATATCTTTAAACTAATTCATCCCTCTCTAGAATCCCAGGTTTGGGTTGATAAATCAAGTGAGACCTGTGTGTGCTGGGAGCTGATTACAGGGTCATTCCTCAGCAGAAATGTTTGACCATAGTTTCCCAACTTCATATTTTATCTAGCAGCTGGTGATGTATCATCACTAATCCAAATGCAAAGTATCAGGAAATAAAAGAAGGAGGCACTGTTTATAATAAATCACTGACAGGGAAAGCTTGACCTTTTCATTTCCTACAAGGTATTTCATTGTTAGACCACAGACAAACAGAATTTTTCATCTGGTGCTTAATATGCATCAGAAGAGAACAAAGGTTTATAAGAGAAGAAGAGGAGGGTATTACCTCCACTAGAGGACACTAATCTTTCCATAGATCAAAAAGACAATGTTGTTAATAACACTTTTTTCTTAAGAATCCTTTATTCTTCTTATTAGATCATAATTTAATGATAAAATGCACTCCCTTACCTTTCATCCTGAAGGGAGATTCAGAGACTGTTAACTTCAAAATTCTTCTTTAAAATGTCTTATTTTTAAGGAAAATGCTTATCTTTAAAAGCAAATATAAATGACTGACACCGTAATGATGTATAAACATAAAGTTATAAGATTGCCATTATTAATGCTCAAGCCTGAAACCTATCTACCATATGTTATTATTGGTATAGCAATTGCGGCTGCAGATGGGAACACTGTTAAGACTGGATGCAGCACAAACACCTAATAAAAGGCTTCCTCTGCGAGGAGCTTCTGTTTCACCTTTCACACAGAAAGGATGGGAAACAGAGGTACAAAACAGACATGATTAATTTGACACCTTTCTTGCAACAACAACAAAAAAAATCTGTTCAACCGTGGTATCTCCTCAGTCTATCCCCCCTAGCCCTCCATCAGGTTACGCAGTACCCAACTGCAAGATTCAGCTCCCTGCCAAATATAGCAGCCACCGTATTTTGTTAAAAATATGGAGGCTGTCAAGAATGCACATCCCCTTTCCTCCTTTTGAACAGCACAACCCACTGCCAAAACGAGACACGAGGTACAGCTGCCTTTGCAGCCCGGAAGGATTCAAGCCATGGCTCTGTATGCCTCAGCACCAAGAGCATCCCAAATACTCCTTCAAACACACATGTGCAACTATAACCATACGGAACCAACTCAGGATCACAGCAGCAAGTCCCCCATACCATCTGGTTTCCTGTAGAAAATCACAGTTGTGTGTATAGGCCAGAAGTTGGCTTCAGTTCCCTTGAAAGCTGGTGAATTTCTGACATTCTTTCTAAAAAAGCTCAGTTAGGAGCTTGGAAAACCTGAAGCCATCCATGCTTCATGTGTTAACAGACAGAACACGCACATTCAGCTTCGTTAGCTGTAAAACACCTACTACCAAAGTATCTAAACATGTGCACAGCTACTGTCATTAGTGCAGGGATTCTCGGGGGGGCGTGTGTCCCCATTCTTCTTCCTCCCCAAGAATCATACCAGAACAGCTTTATTTGGGCCTCTGACAGGCCTCTCCTTCTTGGATCTTCAATGGGTACTTACATGTTCACCTGAGTTAAGACAGCAAAAAGCATTAACAGAGATGTTTTACTATAGCCTACTTACAGTTTTTATACTAGTCTGGACACTAAGATTGCTGACAGGTGGTGTCTCCAGTGGTACCAGCATCCTCAAAAGTGACCAGAGGAGAGCAGAGCAGTGGCTTTGCTCCTACTAGCAAGTTGGAGGATATTCTACTCCTGAGGAAGCATCAGTTCAGCTTGCTCAACAATAAAAATGATACTGCAGCAAACCCTATGGGTGTTTCTGTTGTATTCGTAGTCTCCAACCTCACCCTCACGGAGAGCTGTCGTATCGCTACTGCTAAGCTGCAAGTGGCTTTTTTAATTTGCCAGCATCTTAATGTATTTTACTATCATTAGCTGCTACTTCTCCTCTCACACAAAACAGGTTTAGAAAATCTATTTTACTAAGAGCTAGTATATCTAATTTGTACGAATTTACTAAAGCTTGTCAGTCACACTAAAGCATTTAATCATCTGTGACGTTAAAATAAAACACTTTAAAACCTTTGGCACAGAGTGTTCCTGTTAAGAAAGTACTGTAATAGTATTCACTCTGCTGGCAACACAGAAAAGAGCAGCAGAGGAATTAACTTGAACAAAATACAGTCATTCTCAT
Source organism: Gymnogyps californianus (assembly GCF_018139145.2). Lineage (NCBI taxonomy): Eukaryota > Metazoa > Chordata > Aves > Accipitriformes > Cathartidae > Gymnogyps > Gymnogyps californianus. The sequence continues at coordinate 19,244,857 of NC_059482.1, forward strand.
AAAACTTCCACACTGGTCAAAGTTGGAAAATCTTGGATGTTCCTTCAAAGAACAGCTTATTCCCATTGTAATGATTTGAGATGTTTCAGGCTTCTATATACAGCAGCCATGTAGGCAGGAGGAAGCTATTATAAAGTCAATACTAGGGGGTTTTAGTGTAATTAGAGCCCCTTATTGCCCAGAGGGAAGAAAAAAAAAGTAGGAAACTTTCTCTCTGCCTTTATATTACTACTGAGAAAAAATCTGAACACTTAAATTAGAGGAGTTATCTTAAGGGGAATATCTTTTTGCCCTCCTATGTTGAATCTTCACTGGAGTCAGGATAGTTAGAAACTGTCATTTAATTTCACTCCTCTCCTCCTGCCTTCCCTTTAAAAAGAGAAAAATAAATTGGAATTGTCACATTCACTTCACTCCAAGATCCAGTCTCAAGGAACATCACCAAATATAATGAGACTCTGAATTAAATAAGAATTAGCGAAGCTGAGCCTTACACTGTGTTATTTAGTGCTAGGAGTGCAGCACTCCAACTTCTCACTCGGGAGCAGCAAACAGGCAGCTCTTTTGGTCCCCAACCTACAGCAGAGGGGAGAGCCCCTGCGCAGCCACAGATCCATGAGGGTGACAAGTGGATCCCAGTGCATCAGCCTTGGGGCTCCCTGCAAGATTAACACCTCTGTTCTGTGAGGTCACGCTCTGGATTACAAGACTGATAGTAGCGTGGCACAGAGTCTTTAAAATTTAAAAAAAAAAAAAAAAGAGAAATACAAGTTAAACAGGAGTAGTAAATTACTGTGATTTCATATGCATAAAAATGCACCCTACTAAACATACTTCAAGGTTTGCACAGCTGCCTATAGAATACTATGATTCCTATGTACATACGTTGAAGACAACATTGCTATAGCCCGGTTTACCGCTCTGATTTTCTTTCTTTATGTGCACAGTTTCCGTTGCTGTTGACGGAAATTCTCTTCATGTATTAGGAAGGGAATAAATTCCTTAATTTTCAATTCACAGTCCTATCTTCTGTAAACTAGAATCTCTCCTCCTCCTAATTCAATTTGCCTCTCTGAGACTGTCCCCAATAGAAGGTGAATCACTTCATGAAAGGCACCTCTGCTTGACTGCTACAAGGAAGTCTCCCTTCTCTTTAAGCATTAAATATGTGCAAGGTAAAAGAAAATATATTCAAGAAACATAGTAAGGAAAAAGGAAGTGCCTGGAAATTTGCCAAATTCTAAGGTAGTTTAATTTTAATCCAAAGGCCAAGATTAGAAGTATGCATATTTCATCTAAAAATAAATAGCAACTGTTCACATTTCCACTGAACTCCTGTCTCACACAACGGTGTAAAAATGACAGCTGCAGCGGGTACTAAGTTGAAATTTATGCACTCTTGAGAAGAACCTACACAGTCCTTTTGAGGGACCTGGTTTTCCCCCTCTGATTTCCAAAGGACTTAGGACAAATGAGCTCATAGGTAGCGGGAAAAGAGTCAATCTGAAACAGGAGCACCTTTTCCAAGGAAAATCCCCGCTTTCTCAGAGCTCTACATTTTCTATGGTAAAACATCTACTTTCTCCCCACTGAGGTTTTAGTTTTACTTCTGTAAAAGGCAAGTATCAGCTTTCTTCTGGGGAGGGTGCTTGTCAGTTTGAGAAAATGAAGAGGTGGTGACCAGACCGAGCAGGGACTGAGCATCTGTGGTTCCTCCTAGCCCATGAGTCAGGGACACCAAATGCAATTAGCAGGCATGCAGCACGCTCACAGTGACCAATGGAGACACCCTTCATGCAACAATCAGTTAAGTCACACATCTGCCTGTGACAGAACAGTATGGATGCTAATGGTTTCCATTGCTTCAAAAAGCAAAAGGATGAATTCTTAGAAGAAAAAAGCGCATCCAGGGCTATTAAATTTAGAATTGCTTAGGAAACCCATGAAAAACTCATGTATGGGGGTGAGCATCCTCAGGAAGCATTACTGTAGGCTCACTCTGTTCTTATCCTCTCCCTATGAAATTCATGACAGACCACTCTCAGAGACAGACAATGGGGAGACAAATCTCTTATCTAACCAGGTATGGCAATTCTTACACAGGGCTGCACGACCTGATTGCTTAGCTTGGATGCTAGACACACGGGGGTCTGAGATACTAACTTCATCTGTTTCCCCCATTCTCATTTCCAGCAATGGTGAAGATGAAAATCTGCTGTCTGTCCCAGGTGTAACACTTGGAGAGGCTGAAAAGCTCTGCCACTGCCAGAGCCGGGAGCGGAGGAACCAGCCCTGCATCTCTGCCAACTGCCCTGGAAAAGTCTTCTCGTTTTCCTCCCCTCCAGCCCAGAAGCAAAATCAACCAATATCAAGGGCTGCCTACACAGCACTCCTAAAAACTTGCTGGTAATTTCTTAAAGTGCTTCTAGTGAAAAAGTTTATGATTTTAATTCCCCCCCCCCCCCCCCGCCCCCAAAAGCCTGGTTTAATATCCCTTTTTTTAATGCCTCTTTCTCCCCACAAAGAGAAGAGGTTTCCCCTTCCCTGCCAGGGACAACCAGAAGTGGTCCAAAACTCAGCAGTTTCTCCCCAGCCTGTTGAGGTTCTTATTCTGTTACCACAGCACCCACGATGGCTGTGGCATTCCCCTCTCCCCAGGATCCTGCAAGGGGAATTCCTCCACTCTGAAATGCTTTCCTGAAATTATGAATAATGAATACTTGGACTTTTTCAGCACTACTACTACCTCGTCCGCAGTGGTCCAAGGCCAAACAAAGCAAAGCATGAGGACAAACGTGAAATATCGTATTGGACTAATATAGTTGGAAAAATAGACAAGTTCTTCAGTGCATAAATCTCTCTTTAGACGACCTTGTGCTTCCAAAGTTTGTGCTTCTTCCTGACAGTTGTTCTAGTAGACTTCTCCTTTGGGAGTTTCTTTGTTTTAATTTGACAAACAATTCAGCAAGCTTGTCAAGAATTAATTAGGTGGCTCAGGCAAAAAAAAAAAAAAAAAAAAAACCAACAGTCTCCTACCTCTGTTTACAACAGGCCTGTACCAGCCTAGCTGCACCTATATTTCTGCTGCAATTCATGAAACCCTGTATTAAATCTGCAGATTGTCCTTCCTCACAAAACCCCAACAGCTCTCAGTCTCCTCTGCTCTGTTTGGCAAAACAAAACTCATGGAAGAAAGAAAATGATATGGTAATTAAATTCTCTCTTAAAGGGACAAGCAGTCTTTCTGTACTAATCTGCTCCTTGCAAATTCAAGACAAATACAAGGGAATTAATATCGTACAGTTCTTGCTAATGTACTAATTATAAATTGCTGGCTACCAAATGAAAAGTAGGAACAATGATACACAAGATGTTATTAAAAACCATTTACAGTAACAGGAAGTTAACAATTTCTATCCAGAGAATTCTGCTATAGCAGATGGGATTACACTGCAAAAATAAAATCTCCAATATAATTCTCCAATTCTTTTCTTCATCAATCTTTTCAAGATTAAGGAGGTTTTAAGTCATGGTAATTTGGAATGGGAGGGATCCAAACCTGTGGGTACTCTCAGTACCAAGTAAACCCCAGAATTTTCCATAGATAAACAGTGAAACTTAATTAACAGGTAAAGCAAGTGATCTGAGGGATTTTTGTCACACCTGTTTCCATATGCTCAGAGGGAATAGTTACAGCAATATTTGACACAGTACCCATATTGACTATGGGCCAAATGCAGTAGATTAGGTAAACTGATTTTCTGATTTTACTCTAAACACAGTTGCCCCTTCTCCATATGTTCAGTTCTGTGGATTTTTTTTTTTTGTTCCCCTGCAAAATGCATCATAACTATGCAGAAAGAATGATTTTTTTTTTTCCAACTTTGATAAAATAGAATCTTGTCCATCAGGGTGTGTTATTGCTCAGAATAAAAAGGGGACTGGTGGCTGACAGAGGATGGTATTGAAGTGTCACACCAGAAATATTTTTAGCTTAGCATATGCAGCATAGAATTAATTCCAAGAGAAGATTATTCATTTCATAGTGTATAACTGATGATTAGGGGTGGATTCATCTCATCCTATCTCGAGGACTCAGCTCTAGTACCTTTAGACCCTCCACCTCATTAGAAAAAGAAGTGCAAATCCTTCGAGGCTGCAAAGATTTCAAGTTTCTCGTGCTGGAAGTTTTGAGGGACTGGCTCTACAGAACTGACAACACAGCAGACTAAGCCAAGAAGTCTTGGATCTGCTGACCTAGATCTACCTCTATAATGCTGTAAAGGCTAGAACAAACCCTTACAAAAGTCTTCATCAGTTCTAGCATACAGAGAAAAATCTTCACCTAATCATCAAAAAAGGTGATGAGTCTAATTCTTAGCATCTTATGCTCAAAGATCCTATATGAACATTGACGTGAAGAAAAGACACAGCAGGAGAAACAGGCATGTAATGCAAGAGCCATATGAGATCAGCAAAGCTACGCCTTTTGTAAGAATACATTTGTAAAAAATGTGCGCACTGTGATTTTTACCTGATCAGCCACTAATAGTAGGCAAAAGGAATCTCGGTGGTTATCCGATTTTTCACTTATCTTAGTAAGATTATTCCTGCTTGTATGGTACAGATCCCAAAGGTAAGATCAGACTCCAAGGAAAGTGCTCCAGAAGGTATTAAGACTGTCCTTGGTGCTGTAGCGTGATACACTTCATGGAAAACATTGTGTCGGATTACCTGTACTCTGTATGCTCTTATGTTGTAAATAGAACTTTCTACCTAGACTCTATCTCCCATGTTGCAACAGAGTCTCATCATTTGGAGAAAAAAAAACCAATAAAACATCATGCAAGACGTCTGACCAGGAGATCTAGTCACTAAAGGAGTATGTAAGCATGAAATAATGAAGTAACAATTTCTGTGAGATATTACTGTGGCTTTTCTAACCAAAGGTTTCTGGGTCCCGTCCAACACCCACCCCCACCCCCGAAAGCTGACTTGTTTTAAAAACAAAATCAATATAGTTGAAAGTCTACTTTTTTTTAATCTAATTATAGCTGGTCTGGAAAATTTCTTGCCTAATCAGTGCTTCCATAGATCCTTATATGTGTAAATAATGCTACTGAAATCAGGAAAACATGCACGTTTCTATCTCTATTAATGTGACTGCCAAATCAAGCTCTCAACCAGTCAGCACATAAAATAAAGACATATGGAATTAAATTCACTGTGTTCAATCAGTAAAAAGTGAACTCAAATTAATTATGCAAACTTTAAAAAACACATTTAGGGATATGATTTGTTCAGAGAGGTACGTTTTGCACACTACCTGAATCTAGCTGAGAGAACACATAAAACATTCATTTCATTTTCTGGTATGTGCTCGTTTAGTACAATACACTCAGCCATAATGATGTAGCTAACAATTTTATGGTCTTGTATGATTCATGCTGCAAAGAATACCATGCCACACTGAAACCTTTTTATTATCAATCACTGGGAAACACAACCTTGAAGACTGGCATTAATTAAGAGGGTAAGGATTTACAAATGCTCCTGCTTCATTCTCTAAATATAAATATTCATGGTAGTATCCATGGATCACTTCTTGAAGTAAAAATTGATCTTGGAAAATGAGAAGTTGTAAAGGAAATAGAAACATAATTATGAAAGGCTGTCTTCAAATCTTGCAACTGGAATACTTCATAATAATCATTCTCCCTTTTTTGTAAAAACAAAAATGTCGGAATAATTATGGAAATACAAAGGTGACCACAAATTTAGATTCCATATTAAAATCAGTTTTAAAAACAAAAAAGGTTAAATTTCTATTCACTTTCTTTTTTTTCTTTACCAATAGTTTTTCTGTGGATTCCTTGTGGTCTGTTTCTCAGTCCAGCAGGCCTGTTAGATATACACCTATCATACGTACTTTTACATCCCCATTATCTTGTGTTCATACTAATATTGCTGTCACTTCTATCTATACATCTTCCTGAACAAATCTTACAGGTTTTTTCTACGTGTAGTTCCAAGCTGGGCATTAGCCATAACTGAAGTAGTTGCTTTTCATTTGTATTTATATTCCTAATTCTCTTTGTGTAAGTAATTATGGTAAATGCATGCACATTAAGCACACATTAAAATGAGCATACATAACTGAATGTGTTACCTGCTTGAAAACCCACTACTTGTTTCAATTTTTATTATTCCAAAGCACACTAAGTAATATATACATGAAAAAGTTACATATATAATAATAATAAACAGAAAAGGATTGGTTCCACCTCACCTAAGATATGGATAAATAATTAATTTCTTAAAAACAGATTAAGTACTGCAAATAAAAAGATTGGCAGCAACTAGTGATGCCTCTGGTAAGGAACTCATTTCTGCAAAGAGTCTATACCTCATTAGACTGAGGTAAGACAAACACTTTGCTAACTACAGATCTGAAGAAAGCACAGAAATTCAGTTTTTCCTAGCTTTGAACACAAAAAGAAAACTAGGTTTCAACTACATTATTTTCTAGGTCATCAAGAAACAGGTGTTTTTCATTTAACATTTCCATAAGTAAATAAAACTGCTCCTGGTGATAAACATTCAGGCAAAATGACTGAAAACATTGTCTCCACAACTGTCCTGAAGATAAGTGAACAATCTGAACTTGCCCACGCTTGATTCCTCCAAGTTTAAAATCTGCCAGCTAACAACTGACAAAGAACACTGATAAAAATCAAACCAAACTGACTTCTTAGTTCCTTTGATATTTTTTCTCCTCTTTTAATGGTGTTGACAAGATTAGTAGATGATGCAAAAATATCTTTCTGTCTCTTCAAACCCCTTGTTGATGTAGTTTGTTTTTATTATTTTGTTCCAACAAGCATGCCCAGGCTTCTGGAATTCATCAGCCTAAAACATCTAGTATTTTCTATTCTCAGACCAGCTCTTATTTACCTAAAACATTCAGTGAATAATGCCTATGCATGTACAGCATGTGATTAAATAGAACTATATTCAGGGCTTTCATGTATGAATTCTGCTTGGGAGAAAAATTGCCATGCTGCTGGACAGCGCATTCAAATTTTCTTCCCTATCACAATTATTTATTATTTCTATTAGCTAATGTTGTTTTACTCCTAATTATGGGTAATTAGATGATGAGTTGTCAGCACAATCCATTCACTTAGAAGCGTCTACATTTAATTAACTCAAGATGGTTTGGAACATTTAAATGTCAAAACAACATTTAGAAAACAGAACATTAACATGTTGTTCATTGAACTGTACATTATAGAATGTGACTTAAAGAACCAAAGGTTTCAGTGTGATGACAGCTCTCAAATTCTGCTTGTAGAGAGTCCAAATTTGCTGTACATTTTGACAGCTTTACTACAATGGCTTCAGGCTTAGCAGGTCACCTGTTACAAAGCTTCAGGGCTGATCTGAGAATACGAGCTACTCTGGGGCTTGGTGGATAACGGAAAAACACCCTTACGAAAACCAGCATCTAGGAAACCTTCTCCAGCCGCAACCGCCATCCGTTTTAATGGGTTCAGCATGGGGATGGTTCCTCTCCACAGAAAATGGGAAAGAATGGTAGAATGAAAACCACCATCAACTGAAGAAAGGCTCTAGACAGAGGAAGGTTTAAGACGGCAAGGCCTGCACAGCCATGTACTTTCTGGACTATGTGATAAGAGACAATAGATGCGCCCATTTCTGTCTGTTTTTACCCAGTTCTGCAAGAGGATGGTCACAGCCAGTCAAGAGAAGGCTGATGGGATGTTTCAGAGAAAGAAAGAATCTGCCCCACCCACAGTTTTGTATTTAATGTTACTATTGCTGAAAAAGCACCCTTGAAAGCCTGACAAACAGTTCATTTGGCCCACAGGAAAGAAAGTTCAGGGACCTTCTCAGCAGAATCGTTTCTGGAAATTATCTTAAAGCATTGTAGATCTGTTACAAGAAGGGACACAAAGGCTCTGTTAACACAATGGTGAAAACAATTGAGACAGATAGCAGCATGGTATAATTGGAATACAGAAATTATACAGCACTTCCAGATTAAATTTGCTGAATAAAGCATTGTGACAGTGTTCTGTCACTATTCAAGCCAATACAGAGACAGAAATCAGATTGTTTCAGTAGTGCCAAACATTAAAAAACAGTTTTGCATTATAGCCGATCTGCGTTTCAAGAACAGAGAAGTAGCCAAAGTAGTATTACAAGAGATAGTTCACAGTAACCTATAGTTTTTTCAATAACGTAACGATCACATTTTCTCAAAAGGAGGACACTGAGAATATTAATAGTATAACAGCTGAAACTGATATTTACAATGAAGTTCAGTGTTCTAACATACCTTTCTGAAACAATCATTAAGCAACCTACCCGACCATCTTAACATTAACATTTCCTATTTGACATATGAAATCATAATACGATGTTATAAAGCTTAGCAGCTAATGAACATGTTAGTGCAGTTTTCTGTTCCTGGCAACAGCCTCAGTCTTTTTCTCCTTAAGGGTGTACAGCCTTGCAGTGGAAGAAGGGGTGAAGGATGCCAGCCCAGCCAGACAAGAAGGACACCAGGCACTGATGCTATATTATCCATTAAGAATAGATATAAACAGGGATTTGGCCTTGGGGGCCCTTATTGGCCCTACTGGAGAGGAATAGAGCAAGGCTGGGAGAAGAGCTCACGACCTGTCATGATTTTGAAAATATATCTGGGAACATCTTCCTTTCCTGAGACCATGCTGAGCTTGCAAGGTACTGAGCCCAGGCTGGTAAATTCTAAGAGTTAATCCTTATTCCTACAGTAACCAAATGTAAGAGTTTTCATATCAGAAAATCTGCCAGAGGGCAACTGAGATGTTCGAGGTAATATCTGATGAGGAGCTCTTTTTCCTCTTATCAGCAGGACTTTTGGAAGGAGGCTTGGAAAGGCTTGTGAGCTTCATGCCTTGCTCACAGCCAGCTAGATCACTGGACAAAGGCAGATTCTTGCATTGTGAGCTTCAAGGCTCCACATTAGCAAATGGTGGCTTTAAAGCTGCCTTTGCCCTGACTAAAAAAGTATTATTGTAAGAGATTCCTCTGCTAAAGATTCAGAGTTGATGGGATCCATCCTGCTCTATCAAAGCTTCAAACTGTTCTGCAGGGTCAGAGCTTCTGGTATTGGGAAGGGCTTTCTACGACAGAATCTAATCTATGGTCTTCTTTCAGCCGATACATTCATTTGCTTAAATTTCTCACAAAATCCCCATGGCCACCCAAATGCAGCTTTACAATGTTGAACAAAGCAGCAAAACAAAAAACCAAGTCACCAAGTATGTTCCCAGCACTAAGTCAAGTCATACATATTTCAATTCACATGGCATTTGCTCTTTCACACCTCTGAAAGTTATCCTACTTTTCACTCTGACAAACTGTCATTGTTTCTAGTAACACATTTTTGCTTCAGTGTTGGGAGATTTTCATTACCTTCTGTATCAGAACTGTTTTCTACAGTACATATCCCAAATGCCCGAGTGAAAGAATGCCGCCTGCTTGCTTTAGTACCAAAGCTAGAACTTGAGAGTCAGCACAAATTACAATAAAAAGAAATTACTGTGAATTTGGGGTGTCTCATATCAAGCAGACAAAACTTTAAGGCCTATAAAATAAACACAATTTCCTTCTGTTATACAGTAGGCATTATTCATTACCAGTATGGTTTTGTTGTGGCTGAGCTGTGTTTTGGTACTGAACATCAACAACATGACAGAAATGTTTCAGCCTTTCTATTCTCTTTCTACAAATGCGAATGTAACAGTAAACCCAAATGACAGGTACTCCCACACATACTGGTACTCAATCAGTCAGGCGCAGTTTGAACAGCATGGTGCCCAGATGAAGCTGCGTAAGCCAGCACCTATTAACTCGTTCCTTTGATTCTCCTGCTACTGCTCAGACACAGTGCAGGATGTTGCAAAGGATAAGCAGCATTAAAAACAGACCAAAAAAATATTATCCCAAACAAAGGTCAATAAGGTACTCCGAAGGCTTTTTCTGTTTCACTTTCTGGTTTTTAAAACAAATTGTCCTGTCAAGATCTCAATGGTTTTCCTGTGCCTGAAAGATAATTCAAGATCTCTGTATAGCTTAAGAAAGTTCAAAAAAATGCAACATGCGGTGTAGCATTTTGGAGCCTCTCATAGAAGACTGAAAGGTGAAGCAGCAAAGTAATCATGATGAACACCTTTTCCTGCTCTTATTTATTAGAATTCTAATTCTTTTTCTCTCTGTTCCTGAATTTCTTTCTATTACCAACCATAAGACACAATTTTCAAAGCTAACTTCACTTTACAAAGATACTGTTAGGCTATGCTAGGACTGGGGATGCTACTTCTGCTTTTCCCAAAACTAACAATTCTTTACATATTATTTTCAGCTCCTAAAAGTGTCCAGAATAAGCTGGGGCAGCAAGATCAGTTCGCAGCTATGATATTCATGACTCTGCATTTCTTTTCCTCGTGATAGTTATGTTCCAGATTCTTACATGCACTGTTTTTCAAATGATTGAATTTAGAAAGTTAAAGTGTATGTCCTACAGGCTATCAGTGAATTTGTACACACATACATGAACACATATAGAGGAAGTCTTGGGCAACTCAGTAAAGTTTCTGGCCGTGTGCTCTTTGAAGTTCTATGCTGTAGTTAGACATGCCAAAAGCTGAACCTTCAGTAAGACTGAAATAAATTAAAAATAAATACAGAAATTCTCAGAGGCTGGTATGTGTCTTGGAGAGCCTCAAACGGCCAATGAATTTCAACTTGCACAGTCATAATCACCATAATTGCATGGTTATGAACTTTTACTAGTTGATTGCTCCCTTCCAACCTGCCCATTTTTTAAATCATCACAGGCCTGCTTCCGCTCGCACTGAAGCCAAAGGCTACGTTCCAACTACTGCTCCTGGCATGTGGGGCAGGACTGCAACCCACAGCACACACTGCAAACAGAGGAAAGGTCTGTGAAGAAAGGGGTCCTGCTGCTCCCACTGAGAAGCCCGCACCTAAAATATTCTTTATTTCCATCAAGGATGTCCTGGATGCTAATGTATTTCCTAAGTGGGTTTTCTGGAAATTGTGCATAGAAAACTACAAAGGGATTTCCCAAACCACAAAAAAAAAAAAAAAAAAAAAAATCGACATACATCTGAGCTGGTCGCAATGGCGCAAGTTTGACAGAGCCAGGGTAACATGGGAAATCCCCTTCTTCAATTTTGAGGCATGTTTGGACAGCATTGACAGTATTTCTCTAACACCAATATATTTGACTGAAATAATCCTTCAGGCAAGCACCAATTCTTCTTTCATAAGAGAGACATGGAGTCCTGATCTTGACTAAAATATTTTGAATCTTTCAGAATATAACCACATGCACAAGTAATAACTGGGGATGTTTTAGCAGTCCCCCATCTCAGTGAAGTATACATAAGTGGCATCAAAGTACTGAATATTGCTGCTCTGCAATACTTACGTAAATAATTACTATTTTGGACACAGTTCTCTACGTTAGCACCAACATTTGTGGCTTGCAAAAGGCATTTTTCTACGCTTATGCTGGGCATACCTACTGGAATTATAATAGTGAGAAATCATCACAGCCATCTAAAGGGGCTTGTGCATGAAGTTCCTGCTCCCTTAAACACTGCTTAAGCCTGAATGACTAATGGTCTTTTTCAAGGATGACTAGATTTATGCATCTTTCCTGTGAACTCGATGCTCCTATGAAGCCAAAAAAACTTTTATTAAAATACTAGCAATATAGTTATGTTTTACTCTCAATACCAGCAAAACTAAGATTTCTACAGAGTAGAATACTTCCCAGAAGATCAAATTGCAAAAACAGCAAACCAGGAATGACTGAGAATCATACTAATCTCACAGAAAACTGGTACTGCATTTGCAAAAATAGATTCCAGTTCCAAACCTACCCTTTCATTCCCACAATCAAATACAGGTGCAGCTGTATAACCGTAATCAATGGCGGATACACACAGATGTGCAACTATCCGATTTGCAAACAAAGAACACACATGTCAGTAGCATGGACGACCACGTCTTCACTTCAAAGAGTTTAGTACTGTACTTTGGCAGGCAAACACATACATGTGTTTGGGAGGCTCAACAGTGCAAGAAACGATCATACACTCACTAATCAAAATCCAACTGAGGCCTTCTTTGAAAATTTGGCCCTAAATATTAAGCAGTGCCTGGGGGCTGATTAAAATTGACCTCTCCAGGGCATAGATCATGCAACACTAAGAAAACAAGCTGAAGAAACAGAAGCAAAGACTGCTGTTCTCTGCATCTTTATTGGTATGAAAACTCTTAAGACGCCAAACAAGGGGGGTGTTCGGGGGGAGACGTTAATATCTGAGGAGAGAGATCAAAAGCAGTTAACGTTCCTGGCACTGCATTGTGGCATGTGTATCTTTATACTTTTAAACTTACAGTAAAAAAAAAAAGGAAAAAAGGAAAAAGAAACATTTCTTTGTTAAATCAAATATTGCCACATGTTACTCATTTTAAGTTTGCTGTCTTAAGATCCAACTTAATTTAGTCTGCATTGAACATTTCTGATCTGAACATTTAATGTGGCCATGTTTTGCTCTGCCAGGAATATTATCTGAATGTTAAACATGAACTCAATTTATTCATCAGAATATGGCAAGCATGATACCAAAGGTCATTTTGTTTATATTGTCCTCTAACTCCATAACTTATGGCCTGTTTCTTTCATCTTCAAACCTCAGAACACTCAACAATATTGGATGTTACAGTGTGGGTAAGAACTGGATTAACTTTTTTTTTTTTGGAGCATTTTTATTTGGAACTGGGGGAGGAAACAGCCTTGTTCAGCAGCAAGGAAAAGCACAGAAAACATGCAATGCATCTGCTACATTATGAACTGGTAACAGATATGCAAGATAAGCTTGCCCTGGTATGAAGGATGTGTAAGAAGCTATATACATTACACCTTAATATTCACAATGCAATTATAGCTTTTCACAATGCAATTATAGCTTTTTGATTCTTTAAGTAGGTGCTGATCTCAGTCACATCAGTATAAAACTACAACCACCACATACACATTCTTCATGCAAAATATGGCTACAAAGTCTTCAAAGAACCTGTGAGCCAAATTCTGATATTAATTACACTAGCAGAACTTTGTAGTACTATCACATGCATATGCAGCTCCACTGTTCAAAACTGTACCTACAGCAGCAAGATTAGCTTAGAAACTGGTACCTATTCTTTAGAAAACATCATACGTTGCTCGTATTATTAGTTAAGATGATTCCACCACTGAAAATGCTTGTCCCTCCTCCCCTCAACACCTAAAGGCAGCTTGAACCAAAAAGAATAGAACCACACAAACGGATAAGCAGGTAGATGAAAGAAATGTGAACAGGAACATCTATTTAAAAACAAGCAAAAGCATTCTCTTTCTGAAGTGACAGAAACATATTTCCATTCTTTACTATTTCTCATTACTTCTAAAGAATTATTACAGAGGAGTTCACCCCACCTGCTGATAACTCAGTGTTAGTTTATCACTCAATTTGTTCAGATGTGAACTTTTCTTTTGCTTTATTGAAGAGTCATTTCCCTGCTATTGTATTGAATTGCTAGCACTTTCACACACTTGTATATCAGATATCACAAAAGAAATATCCATCTGCTAATACACTATCAATAAAATCTGAAGAAACAAAACTGATTATGGGTGCTTAGGCTTTTCAAATCCAGTCCATAGAAACATTCGATATGTTATTGATACTTCCCATCAAAACAATCCTCTGTGCACTGTAAATGGGAGACTGAAGAAAAATAAATGTCTCAAACTTTACCAGAAGGAGCACCTTTATAGAAAACCCAAAGCAAAAACACCCTAATGCCAAAGGGAGCCACATTCAGAAACACTGCACTGAGAGAAGGCTGAACAGGTAACGTGATGCAGACATTCAGAAGTTCAAGATGATCAAATCCAGTGCAAGTTCCTTCCCAAAAGTCTCAGCATCCCATCTAAGTGTGGGGCTGATCCAGAAAGGCATTTTCATGACAGTGGGATTTTCTAAAACTTGCAGCAACGGGCTTATTTGGGGTTTGATGGCAAACCTGTCAAAAGCATTAGGCATCGGACTAACTCTGCTTTCACTGAAGTAAACTGTAATCTTAGCTCTGATTTCAGTGATGGCAGAATCAAGCCTTAAGCCTCCTCAAAGTCTACACCTATAATGACAATTTAGAGCATTAAGGTTGTATTTTAAGCGTGTGTATTAGTAGATCCCATAGTTATATTTCTCTTCAATCATATATATTTTACGCAAGTAGTTAGTGTCCTCAGCAGTTAGTTCTATTCATTCAAAGGCTTCCATTTTTAAATTTTACAGATACAGCACCTGAAGTCTAATAATTTCAAAGATTTTTTTTTTTTTTTTAGTGACAGACATACACAAGTGTGTTAATTGACAGAGTACCTTACTTACCTCCATAATGCATTCTTATGTTTTATATACAGGTAAGCTTCAAGAGCATTTCTTAATCCAATGAAATATTTATCAGATCTGAGATCTAAAGTGTACATATTCAATTTTTTATGCACACCTTTACATGATTCATGAAATTCACCCATAATGTGAGTTCTTTTCATTAAATTTTGTTTTTATGTATCATTGTTACCCTTTTTTTACAACCAGATTTATATTGAACTGACAAATATCATTCAGGTATCTTTGAACAAAGTAGCTCTTACTTTTTGATAGAAATCATGATGCTCTGGCACCCGTGGTAGGTTTCTTTGTAAACAAACAAAAAAGAAATAAATCCAGGATAATGCTAAATTTGCAGTGAAGCACAGTGTGTTACATTACATGAGTTAGTTTCTTTATTAAGAGTTTCTTTACGAATGTGTTCAGAAATGGCCAGTGCTACGTGGAATAACAGACATTAAAAAGAATAGCCTGAATGTATATAGAAATGCACTGTCTCACTTAACCCAAAATGGATTTTGGATTGAAGATTGTTGGGTTTCTCAATCAAATTTGTGTTCTCATACATCTTAAAGGGCAGCTGGATTTTCAGTCAAAAGCACACTCCTATAAACCAAAACTTAGACTTGCATTACAGGTACAAGGGAGCATAATTTGACTATTGAGATGTATGTCTGTTGGGTTTTTTGTTTGTTTGGGGGGTTTGCGTGTGTTTGTTTTTATTGCAGCTCTGCTGCAATATAGGTAAGATACAGGCTTTTGTCATCATTTTACAGAATACAGCATGGAGGGTGGGCATATGGGAGCTACCTCATGCACAGTATGGAGGACTGTGAGCTCTGTTACTCAAGCAGCAGTAACTGGTCCAAAGCTCAAGGGGTTTGTTTGAGCTACCTATGGCTCCACATCCTCCTATACCGCTCAGTGCCTCCCAGCAGCACTCACTGAGGTTGCTGTGAAGCGCCCTCCATCACTCAAACACACGCTCCTTTGGCTGTCTCTAGAAACAGCTACCCAATACTTTGTTAACATGGGCTTGAATCACAACAACCAGGACCACATTTTATTCCTCTAGAAAGCAGGTAAATGTAGCAACACATTGATACCCTGCAAGCCAGATACAAAGAGATTTCACGCTGTTCACTGTCAAGAGTGCAAAGCATTTATTTATATAAACTATCTAATAGATAGTTGACATCCCACCTTAGCCCTTCTGTATTATTGTCTTTTTTCATTTTTTGAATACACAAGGCTTGGTTCTACACGCTAAACACATCTTTGAGGTACTCTCAACTCATACTGACTCAGTAGGAGACAAGGGCTTGGCACTTTGTATAATCTAGCCCTGAAAAATGCAAGTAACAAAGAAGAGTTCACAATGTTATTTTTCAAACTCTGCTGAATAGCATAAGACTGCTGATATTACGTTACAGTGTCACAAAATCGTAGGGAAAATGCTTTAACTTTCTAAATCATTCGAGGCACCAAATTGCACTACTTAATGCTAACTGCACATTGTATTTATTTTTGTTAAGAGAAGGAATACTTTTAAGTACTAACCCCAGCTACTGACCCTTTACATGAACTAATTCCTCAACTAACAATTTGAATCACTTTTTCTTTCCCTTGATTTCAGTGGGAGGAAAAGAAAATCTAAACACCATCCCTCTTCCCTTCATAGTTAAGATCAACATTTGCTCAAACACGAGTTATAGGCAGAAGACAGAATGTCTCTATTGTGAAAATGGGTATAGAAAACATCTCTTAGGCTGGAAATTCAATTGAAGTTCAAAACCAGCAAAAGAATTCTGACTTTTAATACTAACTCCTATATATAAAAATGCATATTGTACACATGTATATACACAGTGTGTATAGCTTTACATGTTTTTTTATATATGTTCCACTTTAAGTAGTCAACTGGTTGAGAACAGAATTTTATTTTTCCTTGAAAAAGTTGTTGTCACAAATACTAGAAAAATATTCCTGCAATAATTCCAGTGACAGGACTACCTGTGTAGTCAGCGATTTGAGCTCTGTTTACAGTCCAGAAAATATATAGTATTTTTGTAGTTAAAACATAATAAAAAAGAGACTTGTTTAATGGCTGAAACCACTGTAAACATTAAGGTCAGCTACTTGAAAGAATAGAAAGTGACTGCAAGATTAGTTTTCCTTAAAGTTTTCCTCTAGAACCTTGTAATCTGGCATGCCAAGCAATACATTCACTTCTGAGAAAGGTCTCCAAAACACCAGATTTTTCAGATTTGGAACATCACTAAACCTTCAGAAACACAGTCCAATACCACTTTTAGTTACCTTGTTAAGTTAGCCACAGCTCCTAGAGACGCTTTAAAAAAATAATTACCTAGTTGTTCAGTGGTTTCATTTCTCCACTTGGTCAGGATTTCCCAAACTTGCACAAAACCTTCTTGTTATCTCTAGCAACTAGCCATAAGCTTGCTGGCTTTCAATAGCTAAAGGAATACTCTCCCCCTCAGGAACAAGAAATATTATTTGGGCATCAAGATTATCCTGAACCTCTACTCAGAGAGAAGAAAACTACATGGGTCTGGAAAAAAGCATTCCTCAAGCTGAGCATGCATGCCCGTGGCTAGGGTAAACCTTTTGTTTCACTCTTGTGGAACTCTTTCCCCAATTAAATAATATCAGTGTTGATAGCTCAATCTCCAGGAAACTATCATTATGCCATCAGAGAAAACTGACATTGATTCCCTCTTGCAGCTCTCATTAGTGAGGCCAAAGTTGGGAAGAGAAGCTGACTTACTCTCAAAAGGAGAGGATCACCACAGAGGTGTCCTTCATGTGAGGATACAGGGTTACCAGCCTGGTGCATAAGTCATGTTTTAGATTCATTTAGAAAAATGAACAAAACCAACAAGAGATGCTGCCACTCTCTTGCTAGTTCAAAGCAAAAGAACACTTAAACAATTCATAGCTTATAACAAGGCAGATCACAAAGAAAATAAAAGTTACGTAAATCATGTAATCTCTTTCCCAATGCAGTTCATTAAGAGCTTCAAGAATAAATCAAAATAACACTGCCAAAAAAAAAAAGCTGAGATAATTAGATTTGTACAGCCAACTTACTGTGCTAGCATTCCAAGACACCTTGAAAAGCACAACAACTAATTTTTGGCTAAAAGCATTACTAGAAAGAATCCTTTCCCTTTGAAAAATGGCTTAGTGTATGAGTAGCCCATCCAGAGCGGCTCCGAATACTGCTCCATGCTGCTTTTTCTCCTTCCCAATTATAAAAGCAAATGGATGGTACATTCAGCTAAGTATTCAGGGTAACAAAACAGAAGAGCTGAGCATCTGAAGTGAGCAGGGCACAGAACCTGTGGGCCGGCCATATTCCTTTTACAGGAAGGCAGGAGAGCACAGATTTTATGCTCACTTATCCTAGAGAAGGAAAACGCACAGCGAGTGAAACCTGCTGGACTGGACACTTACAGCCCTGGAGACCATGGATCTGCTTTGTGTTTTTTGTACTTTAAAGCCATAGTAGATTCTTACAAGTTCAGCAGAGCTGTGAGGAAGAGAAGCTTAGATATGCCTCAATGAGCAGCTACATACTTTAACTTGCTACATCCTGTACACTATATAATATTTATACGTCTTAGCATTTTTTAACTTCTCAGAAATTTCTACCAATGAAAATTTTAGCAATTTGCCTGCGTCTGCCCAAAGCTTCTTTGATATTTGGCTGCAAAAAGATTTTTTTTTCTGACTAGGTACTAGCATAGTCTATGAAAACTAGTATTTTTTTCTAGGCTTGAAAAATCACAAGCACTTCCTAATGCCAGAGTTCCTCTTCTAGTTTACTAACAAAAGACAGGAGACAACACACAGAATCTGTGTGGAGCCGAGAGGTGTGTCAAAGTCTCCCAAAATTTATGTTGTGATTTTTCTACAGAACACAACAGAAATATCCCTCACTCCAAGCCAAATACTTAAATTTTTATTGAAGTGAAATTCCTGAACGCTGGATGAAATCCTAGCCTCAGTTAAGACTTTGTATGCCTAAAGTCTTACATAAAGGCTAGAGAAAGGACCACAGAAGTTCATCTTGAAATTTGATTTCTCACTTCATAGACAGAACTTCCAGGATCAAAATGCAGTACAGTGGTGATGCCGATGGTCACGAGAATGAATATTTTCACTGCATATATAAAAAACCCCTTCAACCCTAAATAGATATTTAATATGCACTTCTGTATGTACAGGATGACAGCCTTCTCATTCACTTGTGTAGCACCATTGGTTAGAGGTTCAATTCAGTCATCCCACCATGCAACATAGGTTCCTCACACGCACACAGCGGGGAATGACTAGCACATCTCCCAGGATTGCAAACTGTGTCCTAAGAGATGAACCTGTCTTATACAAACCATCGCAACATCAGCTCAACTTTCAGATGCTGGAGAGAAAGGTAGGAGCAATGGTCCAGAATCTGTGCTAACATGTCAAGCCATGGGTTCAGAAACTTCTCTGGGACCACTGGAAAATCCCTCATGCTTTTGTCTACCTTGTCTGTAAGGTGAGATGATACTACTGCTATTTCACAAGACTGACTGAACGGTGAAATATTACAAGAATGGGACATCTGGTAAATATCTAAGATTCACAAGTGATATAAAATGCTAAGAAAATATAATACGCAAAAAATATGCAAAAACAATCAATAGAACAACTAGAGCCAGGCAAGCAGAAACAGATGGGAAGTGCTATTCAGAGACTAGAAAAGGTACCAATAAGTTCTCCTCAGAGAGGGAGACCATAAACATAGTCACAAGACTTCCTTTGGGGAAAAAGTAGCAGATAGGCAAATGAAAATAAAATGTGTTAATCAAACCCAAAACAACAGTAAAAACACTTGAGCAAGTTAAAGAGGCGAAGTCCTCCATTTTAACCTATTAATGGTTCTACAGAGTCTCCAAAAACGCAACCCAGCTACAGCCATTTGCACAGCATTCTCTGGAACAAGTTATTTCATAGTTCAAGAGCAGGTTGACTCAAAAAAAAAACCAAACTGCCTTTGTCACGTGTAGTCTCAGAGCACGCAAGAGAATACTGTTTCTGATATTGTGCTGGAAACAAAGCTCCAGTAGTGACAAACGAAGCCAAGACTCAGCAGGTACAGCAGAGCCAGCTAGCATGTGTCCTGCTTTAAAGTATTTGGCCTTATGCTTTGTTGGTTGCCTTTGTACATTACAAAATTCTGAGTAATTGGAGTTGCTCTTTACTGTTACAAAATAAGTTAAGTTTGTACTTTTCAGATATCAAGTGCTACAGAATAAATCTGACATGCAAGATAGCCAAATAATACAAGAATGAATTAATCATTTTTAAGCACAAGACTTGCAAGAGTTGTCATTGAAAGATCGTGTAATGCATTGCTCACAAGTATTCAGCTGGCTGCATATATCTCTGAAAGCATTCACTAACTGAAAATTGCTGTTTGGGTAGCAATTATTAGTCTCTTGGGTTTTAATCTAACCAATGAGCAGAAAAAATACCATGTGATTTAGACAACCAACCATTTACGGGCAAGAACTACCCATTAAATGATATTTATAGTCATTCATTAATAATCCACAGGCTGAACTTTGTTCTCTAATTATACTGCAGATACTTACACAATCATGAATACAACTGTAGAAATCAGAATGATGCATGAAGAAGGAAAAATGCTAAATGCATCATATAAATCATACAATACGTAAATTGACTATCATTAAGCACAGCCCTATATTTAGCAGTTAAAACTATTGCTCTTAACTTGTTTTATACTTTTCTCTTATGAGAAACAACAGTGTCTCACAACACTTTTGCACATTTCTTAGTTTTACAGACTGGAGACAGATGATACAATTTCCTCAAGCAAAACACAACAGTGGAGCCAGGGATGAACCCAGATGTCTTAATTTTCAATGCAGGAATTATTCCAGACTTCATTCTTTCATTCAGTGCTGAAGATAGATGTTACAAAAATAATTTACACTGCTTTAGGTTTATTTTTTGGATTTCAGTAGAACGGTCTTTTTTATTTGGTAAGTGAAATGAATACAATGTAATCCTTGAAATAAATCCTGCCATTGAAATTATGCTTGGAAAAAGGAACCCTAACCTGTTATTTGCACAGGCAATTAACTCAAATTTCAAAATAGCAAGTCTCAGCAAAATAAATTGTAAGCGTTCAACCAGTCAATTTTTCTGTTTGAAAGATCAGTTTTGAACCTCTGACTTTCCTCAAAGGATGCAGAAGGAACATATTTTCAAGAATATTGTTGTCCATTATGGGTGTACGAATACTTAAATTAATTTCTTTTAACAAAAGTGTAGGCAGCGAAGTTATTAAAGAAGCTGTGCCCCTCATCTCCAAAAATGCACTGTGTTGTTAAGAGAGATAGTTGGTGACTTCCTCACAATGATTAACTTCCAGAGAATATAGGATTAAAGAGCAAGTCTCATTAGCCACTCACAAAAAAAAGCAGAGAGAAATTTCACAGTATTATAGATACCTTTAAATGTATAATTTCTGCACAGTGCATGGGTTACTGGATACAAATGCATGGGAACAAGCATACAATTGCACTGAGATGATGCCACTGCGACAACAGGAGCAAACCTGAGGAGGGAGTCAGGAGCTGCTAGGAGATACAAGCTTGTCCTCACAAGGAGCAGTTCTACCAGAAACAACCCCAGGGCCAGGCTGCCTGCCCTTCTGCCCTCCCAGGCTCTTTGGGGACAGCAAAGCATCTGGTCCTTCAAAGCATCCTATCACCTCGCTGCTAACCCAAACTGAATTCCAGGTCTACAACTTAAGCTTATTCCCCATTTTAAAAGGCTTTTTGTGGTTAAAGGAGATATATAACCAGGGTGACAATCCACAAGACAGCACGAATTCACGAAGACAGAATTACTGAGTCAGGGCAAGAAAACGTCTTTTGGAATTGCCTCAGATTCTAATATTTTTCCTCAATAACTGCCAAGCAATAATAGAGAAAAAACAAACCACAGTCTGGTTTCTGGGTGGCTAAAATGGTTATATCCCAGGCATAAAATACCAAACAAAACTGTCTTTTAATAAAAAACTTTCCTTCAAATGTAAAATTGATACTTTTTTCTGGTTTATGGATAATTTAGCTTGATTACTGTAATTGTCAGAAAAATGCTGAAATATAACCCTCTTCTTTAAACAAAGATTATTTTACACGCTTGGGATCAATCCATTGACTCTCTTGCACTGGTGGAATAACTCAGAGGGTAAAGTTTTAAAGATACCCAGAAATTTGACTGTCCTGACCCACTAAGCAGTATTGAAGGAGCATGACATTCCGCATGATTGCTTAGTACAGACAAGGTGAAATGAGCAAGAAACCAACAGCACCCAAAGCATTGCCCAGCTAAGGGAGGGAGGCACGCAGTGCTAGACCCTGGCTGCAGGTGCAGAAAAAGCACGTGCGGCTTTTTAGAGGTGTAGGGAGTGCAGGACATTACGTCACCCCCAGCCAGCCGGAGGCAGGCTGCCTTTGGTCGCACCCCTAAGTCAAAATGCCCCAAGCCAGCTCCACTCCGCTGCTCCCTTGCTCACCACCCCCAAGCATGGCTAATACACTTTAAGACACAATTTAACCTGCATGGTTGCTTCCTGGAGAAAACTAATTCTCTGTATGGTTCCTTGAAAACATTTGCAAGACCCTGAGACAGACAATATTGACACTTTATAGTCTCATAATGTTAACTTCAATACCTAAGTAGTTCCCATTAAAACACTGACAGCATTAAATGTTGTACACTGACAAATGCATCCTCCATTGAAATATCATCTAGTAAAAAGACAGACCATACATGCTCAGCCCTAAGTATCTGGACTTACATTTCCTTTGTAACTGAAAGCAAACTCTCTTTTACTCTCTGAAGTATCGGAGAAACTAGGTGAAGTTTTATCTTATTGCAAACGCCTCCTCTATAAGTAATGAGTTACTGTGTCATTTTTAAATTGCTGCAGTAAGTCACTGTCTGAAGTGGCTTGTTCATCTCTCGTTCTTATTTCATACTCTGATTACTGAGATACTGTCTTTGGGTTTATCATTGTTAGTTTTAGCTGGTGCAAAGCTGACCTCCTTGAATCAAGCCAGAGCACTGCTAGAAGATGGCGTTCCTTCATTGAGAATAAATTACTTGTTCACACATTTCACAGTCTATCACAGTCTTCCCCCAACTTCCCAGTACCAAATGGGAGATGTCATCACCTAACAGCTTGGCAAACGCCCCCTTTTGCTAAATGAAGCCTGGAAAGAGTTAAATTGACTTCTGAAGCTTTTATCTGTCCAGCTTACTTTATGTGGACACAAGATCAGAGCCTCAACAGCAACATCAGAGACTGAGCCAGGAAACAATGGAGCTGAAATTGGGGTGTGTGGGGGTGTGTGTGTGGGGGTTATTTAACTTCCAACTAAAACTAAAGATTGCAAAAATGAGCCTGATGATATTCAGTTGAAAAACTACTGAGAAATTAACAATGAAAAGTCTGCATAGCCCTGGCCTCTATTTACTTATGGACTCCCAATTCATTCCTTTCTGCATCAAAACGTTCTCCATGAGCTTTGCTTTAGTGTCATTCTTCACATGACAGCCAAGTCAGAGAATGACTGTAAAAGCTTGCTACAAACATTTAAAAACTGAGAAAATTTCTTGGCGTTAGTGATGTAGTCCTTTATAACACATTAAAAATCCTTTGAGGGGGTTTCCTTGTCTTTTTTGTGTGTGTTTGTTTTTAAACCTCAAGGTCTATTTAAACAGTCAGGTCAAACCTGGAATTTTGCAGCTTATGTTTTGCATACCCTCATTCATCTTTTCACTCTAACAGCTTCTCGGTTTCTGTCACTCAGTAAAACATGTCATCTCCCTGAAAGCTTAAATAGCAATAGAAAAAACTATTAAAACATGAGCAAGCTCTTGCTCAGCAATCCAATATAAGTGATACACCACATATGGCATTACTACTGTTGCATATTATAACCGCTTTGTTCAGAATGCTTTACACATATTGTAATTTATTAGAATCTCTTCTAGTGAGTAATTTGTTCTAATTTGCTTGAAATATATAATACCTATTAGTTATAGATTACACTTTTTTTTTTCTGGCCCTCCAATGTTTCAGTTTTATGAAGCTTGAGATAAAAAAACGTCCAGTCCTAGAAACTGGCAGAATTTACAGTCTATTAAGATTCCACACACAATCTTCTTATCAGCAGTTCATATTAAACACAGAAGAGATGAACTGTAATGTAACTTTCATTAAAAAAACACAACCACAAAACACATATGTGATCAAAAGCAAGAAACTGTAGTATAAATAAACTGGTGAGATTGTTTTATGTGAAATCTGATGGAGACTTTGCTATAAGGGGCTCTCCAGTTTGGAGTGTACACAACTTAATATTGGTAGGACTATTTTCCACATAACACTCCTAAGGATAAAACAAGCTCCCTTTATAGCTTGTCTGCATGTTGGCAGATGTCTGTTGTTAACAAGGGAGTCTTGCATACTCTGTTCTCTCCCGGAGTTTTAATTTTGTTCTTTTATTTCTTTGTCAGTTCCTTTTATCTACAATGAAAGCACACATCCTGAAAGCATAGTTCCTTGTGCATATGGAATACCTATCTCTAACATAACCATACATACACACACGTATATGTTTTCTAATTCCATTACAAGAAAAAAATCAAGGAATAATCTTTGGGCACATATTATTTACCATCTTTGGAATTTGAAATTTGGATTTGAATCTTCACTCACTGCTGCAAAATGGTCCTAAATAACCTTTGGTCTACCAGTTCCACATACCCCATTTTACATGTGAGACTTTCTCATGAAAGACAATGCTTAACGTTCTGTCATGTCTCGAATCTCTGACCCATCAATAAGGAGTATGCTTCTGCTATACAAGGGACAAAACTCATCCCTGGAATACCACCACAGAGGCTGCCTTTGTACATTACATAACCATTATTTAGCGCCTGAAATGAATGTGCATGTCAGAAGTTTTAAGAGCGGATTTCTATTTTATACGTACATTAGCAAATCTTCAGAGGTTACCTGGCTAATTGAATACCGTCATAATTCCCCTGCACCAAGCCTGTGGAACAAACTGCCATTCAAACATGGAATGGAAACATAGACTGCAATACAGCAAATTTAATACAAAGACTTTTAACAGCAATTGCCAGAGGAGCTCTCAAAATGAATCACTTTCAGACAGAACAATGTTGTTAATTCCTATTTAAGTCTGAAATATTTAACACACTGATCTTTTCAGAGTGTAGTTCAAAGAGCATACTCCTCCTCTGCAGAGGCAACTAGGGACTAAGTTTCTATAACAGGATTGCAAGAGCACCAGAGCGGCTCTGCAGTAGCGTATAAAGATGGTGGGTTAGCCTGGTTACTGGGATACTTACTCCATCAGTTTAGTTCAACACTAAGTTTTAAAGAAAAACAAGTGAAAATAAGTGATCAATGATGGTCCCCTTTTCTGCAGATCATTTCAATGGCTGATGTCAGAACAAGCTGAGGCCCAGGTCTCACCACATACAGCAGGCTGGATGTACCCATACATCTATAAGTTATATCTGTTTGGTTTCCCAGCACATGCTGATCAGTGTTTATGTCAAACAGATGCACATGTAAACTGCTTATTGTCAAGTCTTTCTTCCTTTTATGCTTTGTTCCCCTTGCCAAATAAACATGCTTAGGTTGTATGTCTGATCATTGCACACCAGCTGCCACGACCTCCTACAAGGAAAAAGACATGGGTGCCAAGATTCAGGTGAACCCAACAGCTAAGTGCTACCAGTACACCTAGTACTGCTACAAGGCCTGGCTTAACGTGGAGACATTCCCTAAGAACAGGCAATTGCCTTATACATACAAATTAAAGGATGCATCAAGAAAGACCAGGAAGAAAACAGGTGAATAACTAATCCTGTAACCTTGGCAGCTTTTACCAATATCCTTAAAACTGACATTTGAGAAAACAGAAGCATTGGTTAAGAGTTTTATTAACAGAGCTACCAATCCTATCAGTTTTCAAGTGCCATGGGAATGCTCTGATCCTCTCTTTTACAGGAAAAACTCTTACAGAGTTTGACCTGAGGCCCAAAGATTCCCATTTACCTCAACTGCCTTCAGACTGAGCCATGTATAGTTCTTTATATTCTACATAAGATGCATGAAAATACATTAAAAGTAATCTAATTTAATTAAATCTTTGCTTAATCATATCCATTGGAGCTGAACTGTCAGATACAGCTTGAGTTTCCACAACATTTTCAGGAAAAAAAGACATATAAAGGGGTTTAAAACACTATGTTAAAAGTATAATGCCTATGCATTGAAAGAGCTTTGCTAACATTTATCTATAGCAGATAAGAACTTGAAAGTTTCTTTTACTTTGATTTCATTCTGAAGCTGCATAGGATTAAAATGACATCTAAATGCTCAAGTGGACCCCAGCAATGCCACAAAACTCACTCATTTTCCTCTTGTGGAAGAGGATTTATGGGCTTTTAGTCTCCTAATAAATGTCTTGAGTTTGTTACGGCAACATATACTGTGTATACTGTAACACATACAGTAAAGTATACTGTGACGTATACTGTGGCCACAGTGCAGTGTGGCACATGGCGCACAATCTGCAGAGCCTTTGGAATTAAGAGATCTGGGAGACAGCTGTCTGCCATCGCAGGGGACTCAATCAGGAACGTATGCTTCCCAGTTATCATATTTCCTTTTAAATAACACCCTCAAATATTTACACACAAACATACATAAGCACATGTGCACACAAACCTTCCAAATACACTGGCAAATGATTTACTCACTACTCAATATTGTATGTCTTTTAGGATACAAAATTCCAGCTGCATAGAACTGTTTAGCAAAAGCATATATTGAAAAACCAGCTTCAAAGACCTCAGAAGTTAGTGTGAGTTCAGTGAACTAAATTACACAGATTCATCTTGTTGCTGTACTGTAGATTAGTTTTCATTATATGAATCCTGCAGGCTTTTGAGTGTAAGGCAGTTAATAGGCAGCTCTTGTGGGATGAGCCATTGCTTCCTCATCGTTTCCATCTATATCTGATGCCCATTTTTCAAGTAGCTACAGACTGAAACTGTATAGTATATATCCACACAGCATTTTTTATTTTGCTAAGATGATGATCAAGGTATATAGTAATTTCTTTCCTTCAGTCATAGCACTGGCCTATCAGAAGAAAGTGCAAATGGGATTAATCCTCATCCTACAAAGATAAATTTCTAAAACATTATCTCCTTCTCCAGACATCCACAGGCTGTAGCCACTAGGCAACATGAGAACCACCACAGTCTTGTCCCCTCTCAGAGCAAGTATGACAAAGAAAACTGCTGGGAACTCCGCTAGTTCTGCTTCCAGTTTATCGACTGACCACATGCAAGTCACTTTTTCTCCATCCCAGTTACTTCAATTGCAAAAAATGGCTTAATGAAATCCACCTCTGTATGGTACCCAAACTGAAACCCAAAACTGAACTCCTAGCTGCACACTACATACCACTTCTCTTCACAAAGAACACTCCCTACTGCCTGCAAAAAATTAATATCAAGGTTATTGCTGCATTCACTTCTGCAAAGTTTCAGTAAAGCATACAGATCTTACATTCTTCAAAATACCTGGTGTCCAACTTCAGGGTGCACTTTTTAAACAGGACTAGATTATTTCCTTCTTATTACTTTATGCTAATGCTTTTATCATCACAAGCTAATCAACAGGAAAATACAGTTCCTGTTCTTGAGCATGTTAATGTACAAAAAGTACTGATTTTATAAAACTATTCTTTTAATTATGTACTTGAAAAACTGCTTAGATACATAAAAATTAAATAGATCTAATGAAGTGGAATGGAGTGCTAAGTTTAATTAAACAAATTAAAAAATTTGCAGAAAAGATACTAAGTGATCTTTTGAAATGGAAATGGTATACTTACTTCTACACTTCACATTAAGATTACAGCTGAGTGAGTAAAATACTCCCAAATGCACCCTGGTAAATTCTGCAGGGCAAACAAAGTACACATCTGCATGTACAATTTCTTACAAATATTTGCTCAGATGAAAAAATTGTTTGTCTGCACTTTGTCTTTACTTTTAACAAACATCCTAGGAAAGACGCTTTCTCAACACACTTTTTTCTACAAACAACAAATTTTTAGTGTTTCTTAGAATAACTTTTAAAATAATCAATCTCAGCATCTGTACATCTCCTGAAAACCTGAGTACAAGTGCTCTGCTTGCCCAGATAGACAACAGAAAAGCACCATGCAGGTGACCTGTCACGTCTCTCCAGCGTTGCCCCAATACTTTCACTGTTAAGATATTACTCCTAAACCATCTGCAACCAAGAAAGTTTGCAGAAATTGTCTAGTGAGTAATTCTGAACACACATACTCAGAAAAACCATCAACTACTGCAAAATTGGAACAAGGCTAGAAATAAGCTTACTTATGAAGTTATTGTTTTACAGCATTTCTCCTTATCTTTCCAATTCTACTTCAGCAATCTTTGGGTTTCCACAGACAGTCCCCCTGAAGGTTATCAGGCAGAGTGACCTACTCGGCTCCAGGTGGGTACAAATAAGTCTTCCACAGTGTTGCTAAGTAGCCCTGTAAGTTTATGGCAACTTTCAGCGTTTTATGGTTTTTCTTCTTAAACCTTCAATTAAACATAAGAAATCTATACCTCATAAAAAAAAGTTATCTACCCACCATGTTTGCTGATGGTGCAGAAGATGAGCGCTACACGAAGAAACCCCCTCACCAAAACACCAGCGCTTCGGGAAGGATCATCTCCGATCCTCCTGGTTCTCAGAGAAGGGTCCATTACCTCACTTCTCCTGAGCCCATTGGGGTGGCAATGGTGAGCCCAGAGCCAGCGGGCTGCTCTGCCTGAGGAAGTTTTTGTCACAGGCTGAACACCCCTGCAGCCAACCTGAGTGTTACTCACTTCCAGACTCCCCTCAGACGCTGGTGGGGCACAGGCTGCCGCCTCAGCAGGCTGGGAAGGCCTCGGCTTTCTGCTGCAACAGCCACAACCCAACAGCCACTTTTTGTTTCTTTTAAAGCCGTAGTTTGAAGATGCGAAACACATGCTTGACTTTCAGCCTACCACTACGCCTCATTTAAATAAACGGGACTCAAAGTGCCTGCTTCGAGACGAGAGTCACGATTTCACTGTCACTGCCACTGACAGGGGTACGGTGTGTGGTAAGCACAGGCGAGGGGCTGAGGACAGAGCGGCCCGTTTTGGCGCCCTTCCCGCACTAGCAGCTGAAAGCTGTGTATTCATTTCCAAGAGCCTGTGTGAAAACGCCCGGCTGTTCAGAAATACCAACAGGCCCCAGCTGAGGTGACTTCAGCCCAAAATATCGACCACAACACTGGTAAGCGGCCTAAGGTGAGGTGAAATTTGGCCCAATACACTGACAGTCCTAATGCAATACCACGCGTAAACAAGTGCCTTTTGCTCGCTGCAACAAGGCCAGCGCTGAGCCCGGGATAAAGTGGGAGCTGTGGGCATGGATATCCCGTGGAATTGGGGCACATTGTGCTACCGATCCTGGTGTGGGAAAACCAGGGCCGATTTTGAGGTAAAGCAGCACTGGGCCGAGCACGCCTTACCCACGCTGCTCTGAAGCACTGAAATCCCAGCACAGACTGCCTCATTCTAGATTTAAAAAACACCCTCCCCTCCTCAAAACTAACCAAAACCCCCAAAATAAGGCACAGAAAACACTGTTCAAGGTCTCTGATTGTGATTATTCCTTCTCCCCCACCACTCCCAATTGCAACTAGTTTGCCATAAAACCTAATGCCTGAAAAGCTTTCAAAAAGACTTAAAATAAGCATTTGTCTCTCTTCATAATGAGTTGAGCTCAGAAGTCACAGAAAGGTCATATCACAAAGGGAGTGGCTCCTGAGGCGAAGGGAAGCCTTTATTACTTTAACTAACCTCCTTGAGGGCAATTTCACATCCATAATACAAACTATTCAAACAATGTGCAATGAAAGTAGGTAAATGATCACCTTGTATGTGCTCAGATTTTGATTAGCCATTTTATTTTGCTCTATTTAAAATCTGGCAGAGCTAATTCTTTAATCCAATATTTTCAATGTGCTCAGTTATATCAGAAAGATTTTTTTGTCAGCGCAGCTGAATGGCATGGTAATTAATAATAATCTTAATGATCAGAGCTTGCGAAATAAATTATTACTGAATAAGCAGAATTAAAGTTCTATATAGCCCTCTTGTATCTGAAAGTAATGCTTGCATGTCTCTTTAAAGTGCTATATTTAATAGATAAAGTTTGACTGGAGTGTTGCTGTCTTAGATATACTGTGCAGAAATTGGAATGATTTGTAGTATATGGTATGTATTATAAATGTACAGAATTTCTAAAAAGGCCTCATATTTTGTACCACCTTCTTCCTGTTAGCAGGAAATCTCACAGAGTTCTTGCATTTGATAAAATCACCTATAATGCACCTTTTTCCCCCTGTAGATCTAGGGGAGGACAAAACAGGCTCTCTGCTTTATATCATCATCTTTGCGAGTGCTATGTACCTTCTCACTTTTTGGTTTACAAGAGTAGTATTACCTGCTTTGTGTGCAACCTTACCCTAATCATGACATAGCATAGTCAAAATTGAGAGGAATAATCATGTTCAATGTTTTTGTCCCAGTAGCTCCCAGGTTTAATACAAGCAGAGATGAATTAGGATAATACCTCCTGTGTATACAGTCCATCCCATCCAAGAACTACAAGCCCCTTCCAAAGATAGTTTAGTATTTTTACCTCTACTTGGATGAGAGGGAAACAGAGAAAGAGAACCAATTACCATCAATATTTAAAAATACTGAGATTAATACAAATAGCCAATCCAGCTCCCACCCAGTGTCTGAAAGAAGAAAATGCCCTCTGATTTTCAATGCTAGCACATGGCAAGAGCCCAGCTGTCCAGGTACCTATGAGAGCTTGAGCACTCCGGGAGTGTTTTCATGCTATATAGGACCATCCCAGGTGTACTGCAGATACTCTTCATGGGTTGTGTTACAAGAAATACCAGCAATTTTCTTCCTGTTTCGCACTCTGTGAACCCCTAAAACAGTCAGTACCTAGTGAAAGGACCTTCCTGTCAAACACAATGGAGAGAGAAGGATTCGGGGCGGGGGGGGGAACAAACCCAAACCAAAAATAAAACACAAAAAGAAAACCAGTAACAACAACAACAAAAAACCCCAAAACACCAAAGGGAGAGAAGGGGAGGAAATAGCCTAAATTAATCAGAGATTAGTATCACTAATCAAGGGAAAGATGTTTGAGCCAGAATCACTATGTTAGAAGACGGTAATAGAAAATGATGGAGAAAACCAATTGATTTTTAGGGAGTACTAATGAAGAAGAAAACTCTGGGACAAAAAAATCTGGTAACACTGGCTTTTCTTCCATCATGAAACAGTTCAGGAAAAACGCACACCTAGTCTGACACCAGGACAGAGGTATCCTTTACCTGCCAGCCCTGGAAGGCTCCACTCAGTAAAACACATGTCGAGGAGACAAGCAAATTCTGAGCCTCCATCCAGAGACTTTTCTCACCAGGCTTCAAATTCTGACCCTTTCAACTTACGGTTTCTATCTCACTTTTTACTTAGAGCAACATCAACTACACATTTACTTCAACAACGCAAAATGAAAGAGATTCTCACAGGACTCCAAGAGGCAAGGCTTTAAGAACAAAAACCCTAATACAGGAATATCACTAGGCTTGCAATAAAATTGGGAGACTTGACATCACTGCTGTGCCACCTTTACTGTTTTGAAAGGCTCTGAAGAGATTTTCTTCTTGAGAAGATCAAATAGAAAATAGGGTCCAAGGACTTGGTCAGTATTCTTTAGTGCCTGCCAAAGACTCATTCCAGCTCTACTTTTGAAGTCACTAACTTGAGTGCTTACAACACTCAAGTGCAGCACAGATTTATAATATGTTTTTATTTAAAGAGAAGAAATAGCCTACAGTACCAGGCGTGAGATGATATATATCCTGTCTGTTCCAAATGAACTGCTGTAGCAGACATTAAAAAGGAAAGGTGAGTTTTAAGAATACAGCTTTAGAAAAAACACTCCACCAACTAAACCTATTTCATCCCCACTTATATCTTATTTTTAAGAAGGGAAGACAGAATGAATTAAATTGAAAGCCATGTATTAAGTCTTTAGAATTTTCACAGAAGTTTATTGAACAAAACTCCTAAGCAGCTGCTTGCTTTTTTATCCACAGAAACCTATTTATAGGAGCTGAATTCTAATAAACACAGATTGCAGTGCAAAGAAAAAAGGTCAGCAGTGTATGCTCAAAACTTTATTGATGTCTTGTCAATCAATCTTTTATTTTGTTGTTTAATTTTTTTTTTTAAGAAAAAAATGCATGTAAGCACTTTTTCTCCTAATAGTGGATTTATTGAGCATTTCAACAAATCAGATCATAGATACAATAAGCAATGATGCCCAATTATCAACTTTGTGTTTTCAGGTCAGGTTGTAAATTGACCCTGTGTTCGCTTCTCTTCTTTCTGGGGAATAGCTAAGGCCCTTTTCAAATACAATAATTTCCAATAAACTTTTTTTTCCACGCATTCAACATTCTAGAAGAGCAAGCTTAGTGGGGAAAAAAGCAACTCTGCTGGACAAATATATAGTCACATATATTGTCTGTAAACTAGTTAAAATAATAAAGCTGACTCTTAAATCTAAGAGTGGTGAATCCAAGCGATGTAAAACTTCAGAGAATGGCCTTCAAAATCATAGCATTTTCCTCCTAACAGTTGGTGTGAGTTCTGTAGAGCCCAGTAACAGACCTCAGCTCTGATCCTGCACATGACAAGCAGAGCTGCCAAGCCCTCCCGACTCTGGTTAAGTGGTCACCCCTTCTTTCCAAGGCAAACCAGCCAACCTTTTCCATCTGGCTGCAGGCGTTCCTCAACATTTTGTTTCCCCAACTTTTCCAACATCCCTCTCAGTTTTGTAATTTTGAGAGCCAGTGATCAGTACCCTGCACATAGTAATTCAGACAGGACTGCCCATGGCATTACTCTGTTATTTGTCACCTATTCCTCTTGCAACTTCACCATTCTCTTTAATTTTTTTATCTGCAGCTTCACATGGGCATTGCCAGAGCCCCTCAGAAGCCCAGAGAAGATGGAAAATGTATTTTACTCCATGAGAAACATCTGCTCCACAAAATCCTCCACAAATTATATAACATTTACACCTGCAACTCCATTGATCTCTCTCCCCATCTTTTCCATAATTCAGTATACTTACACAGTCTGAGAAGTAACCTTGATATTCTAGTTGCTAACTTTCTCCTGTATGGCAGCAGCCTAAGTAAGCATGTAAAGGGGAATCATGCTACTATATTTTGATGGCTAAAAAAAAATTAAAAAATACACCGCATTTTAAAGTATTACCGTTTTTACTACTGCAAGTTTAGAATGCACTGGAAATGCCACCAGGAGCATGCTTCAGACCAAATAACCATGGCAGTTAAATCACTTCTGAAGGAGTGAATGCAAATGAGGTCACAGAAATGCTCTTTGATTGTTGTCACACAAATCATGAAGTTACTTTCTAAAGAGAGAAATGCCATCACACATCGCAACGTGTATTGGTAGACCAACTGACACAGCATTTTGGAGCTACTGTCCAGTTTGACACCACATACATCTTAATTCTACATTACAAGCATTTGTCTTTTCTTTTTAGTGCCTCACAAGACAATGCCATTTTATAAGGACCAACAACTGGTTCTGAATAAACCCTATTGTGGTTGGCATTAAAAAGTGACAAGGACAGTACATACGACTAGGTTTTTTGCTTTATTTCATAAGAGATGTGAATAGCTAACGTAGGTTAATGAGTTAGCTACATAATACTTTTTGAGGGGTCAAAACCAAACTGATTGCAATCTCTTACAAACATTTCATAAGCAGCTTTTAATTTCTGTAAATGTGTTTGTAATTTACAGATCTTATCTGACCAATTAAAATTAGTCTAAAAGTATTCCTGGAAAGAATTGTTTTGTATTCCATTTTCACATTTTGCCATTAATGGCATTTGATTAGTTACTGAATACTTTCAGCTGTCTGACTGGATAGCACATTATTATTACTTTTTAAACAGAAGTGGAGTAGAACAGTAAATAATGCAAATGCACTTGACATTAAAACTTTTATTAAACTTTCACAACAATTTGATGTATACCAGTGGCCACATGAAAATTCACAACAACAGATAATCAGACCCTACAATGAGCAATAAATCAAATTTGAGTCTCCCCCCCAAAAAAACCCCACTTCAGGAATCTGGTTTTTATTATTCGGACAGCTCTGATTCTGTCTCTCATCGTGGAACAAAAAGCTCTGTCCAGGAAGGAGTCCCTCTGGGACAGATCTTGATGTTGTTCTTTTTTAGATAGTTCAGCTGATTAAAAAAAAAAAAAAAAAAAAAAAAAAGGTGAATCTTGCCTTAACAAGATGTTTCGAAAGTTTTCAAAAGAAAATGTCTCTGGAATTATAAACCAGGACTAGAGCTATTCCAGTGCATCTCAGCATGGTTCATCTCTCAGATGCAGATGAAAGTTTCCCTCATAAGCAAATGCCAAGATAAAAGGCTTCCTCAAGGAACCATTGTCCCTCTTCGCTTCCTTTGTCTGCGTTTCTGCTATTTTGGGAAAAATTACATTGCTGGAACAAAAATATATATTTACAGTATTCCTTTAGGATTTAGAACAGTAAGGCTTTCATTTTGTGAAGCAACTTAATCAAGAAGATATCTGCACTGGGAAAGAGTCTGCTACTTTGGAGTTCTGGGTTGTCACTACAGAAAATTTAAACTCGGACATAAACTTAACCCTCCATTGTTCACAGGATGGGATTACATTTATTTTATAAAACTGATGTAGAAACCACAAGTTGTTTTCTTCTTGCCAGATCCCTGTTACAGGATGTACATTTCTTTGTTTTACAAAGCATAAACCAAAAATGTCATTATATACTTCCATAGTATACAGATTTAAGCCTTCCATTTTGAGAAGTAAATCAATACTGATCCAGAATGAAAAGAAAACAGCAGCTCTAAGAACAACACTGGCTCTCCGCTGAGTCATTTACACTAAAATCCTGACTGCACAGAAGTCAATGGCAAAAGTCCAAGTGACACTAGGGTATAAAATTCACCATTCATACCTTGTTCAAGCTGCCATGCACTTAGGTAGCAGAGAGCTATTAAGAATGATCAAATCTCAGGTTTCTGTCCTGCTGTATTTAGTTTAACAGTATGTATGAAATATATAAAGATTCGCTCGCTCCAGAAATTTTACAAGAGGAAGTTTTCCTTTTCTTTCACACAAAGGATCACAGAGAACAGATGAGGTGGGAAGGGACCTCTGGAGATCATCTAGTCCAACCCCCACCTCGGCTCAAGCAGGGTCAGCTGGAGCAGGGTGCCCAGGACCAGGTCCAGTTGAGCTTTCAGTATCTCCAAGGATGGAGGCTCCACAAACCTCCCTAGGCAACTTGTTCCAGTGTTCAACCAGCCTTAAGGTGAAAAAGGTTTTTTTTCATTTGGTTTAA
The DNA here is from genome assembly GCF_018139145.2 of Gymnogyps californianus. Lineage (NCBI taxonomy): Eukaryota > Metazoa > Chordata > Aves > Accipitriformes > Cathartidae > Gymnogyps > Gymnogyps californianus. The sequence continues at coordinate 19,280,163 of NC_059482.1, forward strand.
ATAGAATTTCTTATATTTAAATTTGTGCCCATTGCCTCTTGTCCTGTCACTGGGCAGCACTGAGAAGAGCCTGCCTCCATCTTCTTTACTCCCCCATCAGCTATTTGTACACATTGATAAGGTCCCTCCGAGCCCTCTCTTCTCCAGGCTGAACAACCTCAGCCACACTTCCTAAGACAGACACTCCTTAATCATCTCTGTGGCCCTTTGCTGAACTCACCCCAGTATGCCCATGTCAGTCTTATACTGGGGAGCCCAGAACAAGCTCTGAATAATTTTACATTCTGTATCATAAAAACCAGGAAATGCAGATATGCAAATATCTGTAAGTGAACTAACCAAACATTTCATTATTGTTCTTGCATGCTTTATATAGGCTTTCTGATGGAAATGATACCATGTATTCATACAATTTCTCTGTTAAAAAGAGATTCCTTGCCTATGATAAAATATTTACTTGCCTCTGCCAACATAGCCATTACTATATTTATCCTTCCAGCATCCCTTTGAGGTAAGGAATACTAATACACGCATCGTACACATGGAAAACAGAAGGACATGGTGACTTACCTAATATCACACAGGAAGTATGTGGAAGACAAGGAATGTCTGAGCATGAGGCTAAATGTTTTACAGAGGATATGCGAGATATAAAGTAAAAGACTTAAATTATTAATGGAGAAAACTTACAATGCTGCAGGATTCATAGGAAAGGATTTCCTAGGGCGCATGTTCTGGTTTCCCAGCATTTCACATAGCTTCCATGAGAGCATACAGAACTTTTCTCCCCCTATATTTTCATTAAGACCCTGGCTCGTCTCAAGAGTGAAAAAAAAAATTTTCATTTTAAATCTATCCAAGAACTATTGTTTTCTTTTATGTTGTCAGTTAGTTTAGGTACTTTCTTGTGTGTCTCCAACCATTATATCCTAGACAGAAACCATAAGCCCTCAGCTTCTATTTTGCCATCCTAGAACATGTAAAATCCTTTTGCTTCTTCTCATAAAACAGGCTTTTCCATTGCCTTAATAATCCTTATGACCCTTCTCTACATCTGTTCCAGTTTTACTGAACATTCCTGTCCATGGGTGACCAACACTACACAATATTTCTGAGGTTGTACCACAGCCTTTATAATAGCACTAGCATTTCCTCTCAAAATACCACTCCTAATGCATCTTAAGGTCGCATTGCCTTTTTCACTGCTGCATCATTTCTTAAAATAATTCTCTTTATAACTCATGATACAGAGAAATAGAAGTATGGAATCACTATAATTGAAATATGGTTGTTTTTTAAGGAATTTCTTTGAAGGAGAGAGCAGTGGACACATTTCATAGATTAACTGAGAAGTCTTTTTCAACCAAGAAGCATATGGAGATGTGAAAGAAAAGAAGAGATGGAAAGGGAGAATTGGTGGGTGTTACATACAAATGGAGCAGGAAGATGAGAGCATAGGAGTAATGATTTCTTGTGTGCAACAGCAGGAGGATATAGGCTCCCTTTCCTGCCTGGAAGTTCTCTGAACAGCCCTACACAGACAGAGGATTGCCTGGCTCTCCTAATTTCTAAATGAAAGAGGCCAGTTATGAGAGTGCTTTTTTAGACAGCTTACTCTGAGAAAATGGTAGACCCTGATAAAGTGAAAACTTCAAGTCTACCTGTTTGAATAAGCATTATGTAGCAACAAGGGTCTGAATGAACCAGCTGCTTCACCCTTTTGGCTCAGTATTCAGAAAGAACTATACAGCTTGTAAGAGCAGACCTTCACACTGTCATCAGAACTATGCTACTGTTGGGAAATAAATAGAAAAATTGCACCATCTTGTTACTTCAATATATCATAAAAATTGAGATAGTACCCTCCAATCTATTTACTAAATGTAAAAAGCAGCTTTTCATACAGCTGCCAGAGTCACAGAGCTGATAAAAATCTAGAATCTGAATTCTTTGGGAAATTTGAGATTTTCTTTCCTTTTTTTCCCCCCACTCTAAATAAACACAAGGAATTTCCTGTGACAAAAAAAAAACACCACCAAAAAAACCCCCACGACTTAATACCATTATATACTTTCCTCTGAATGTGAAATTAATGTATTAACTTTCACAGTACTAAAATATGAAGTATACTTTATATTGTATATTTATTAAATATATATCAGTAAATACAAAATGATGCATTCAACATTCTTGAAGTGAAATTAGAAAGCTGACTATTCATTTTGACTTTATGTAAAGATTTCAGCAGCACTGGCATGTTTCTATGAAACATCTTTCAGCTTAACTTTTTGGTTTTCAAGTAAAAAAAGTTGTATTGAATGTTTGCGGTTTTTTTTTAAGTGCTAATGAATATCAACTGGCTTTTTCATAGGGAAAACCTAGAAATCCTTAGTCAGTCAAAACCCTCATTGATTGCATCCTCTGATGTTAAAAATTATTCATTGCTACTATATTCCCAGAAAGGAAGATAATGTTGAAAAAAGAACAAATATGTACTGATTAATCATGCATCTTTTTATACAGTATTTCTTCTTACACAGGCTACTTTCTGAAGAGTCACCACTGGATGAAGGGAACATCACATCTTGCTACCCTAATGAAGAACTTCCATCATCTTGCTACATAGAGCTTTCAGGTCAAGGAGAGACAAGGCCATGTAAATGTAAGTGATTCTTAATGAGTTCTTTACGCATAGTTTTATTAAGGCACAAATAGCCATAAAATGACTCACTCTATTGATTTTTGAATCCAGCACATGACTTGAGTTATTTCCAAACCCTGAAGAACAATGGTGGGGAGATAGAACATCTTTAGCCAGGGCAATAATTAGAGTTAGTTATCTTCAAGAGTCACTGTCAAGTAATCAGCAAACATATAGGAACAATTGCATGCGACTCAGGAATGTGCTTGCTGCTGTCTGAACCACGACAGGATGGAGTACACCCACGCTAGCCTTACTTCTGCCCATAAAACTCCCACTGTATTTCACTTGAACAATGGGAGTGCAATTCTCCTGGTGCCAGTAGATCATACTCCAGTAAATTTGAAGTCAGCAGATTAGAAATTGTTCCTATGGGTCAGGTAGGTGGTTGTCTGTCTAGTCTCTAAGTGTGGCTACTGTTGGCTGTTTCAGAGAGGTGAAAAAACCCCATGCATTATGCAGCTATGGAAAAAACTTGCATACAAGGAAAAAAATCTTTTTACACACCTCACCAGTTAGAAACTGCCTTTGCTAGACAGAGAGTGTCTTACATGACTTCTAAAAGTCTAGGTATTATTTTACATCCTTATCTCTTTCTATATGTACTTATTTCTTGCTGAATGTGTATTCCATAATTTTATGTGAGCTCTGTCTTCCTTAAGAATCCCTAAACCAAAATCACTGATGAATAAAAAGACACCTTTTTCACCAAATAAAAACCCACAACTGTAATACATCATTGGTTGGTTTTTGACAGGAACACATTGTCTTTTAAATAAATATATACACACGCTATTATTTCCACAGAACCTCTGTAGGGTTACTATTTCTTAGATCTGTTTACTAACTTAATGTCTAATTCTGTTTCTATTCTAAGTCTTTTGCTTTCTGCAAAATCTTGTGACAATGAGTTTTATATGCTATGCAATTTCTGAACAATTCCTGAAAACATGAATCAATTTACTTTTCCTTCACTTCTGATCTCACATTGCTTTACCTGAACCTCCTAACATTGTTTTGTCCTTTGATTCTTTCTCCATTTTAAAATTCTTATAGTGCAATTAAAGAACTTTACAGAAATAATGCAAACAATCTATATTTCTAATAGGTCTATTTACATCTGTGATCTCTTCTTTGCAATACATGAATATATATGATGATACCAAACCTTGCTATGCATGCTGCTTCTCCCCCCCCCAATGCATACTAATTACTACAGCAAAATTGAATTTGCCTGTGCATACGTTAAGGTTAACCATGCAGTTAGTAAGGAATGAAGCACTGAGAATCATTTGTGCAACCAAGAAGGAAATACATATTTAAAATCATGAGCAGGATTTTAATTACTTTGTCTGAGAAATAACATAGTTAATTTCTGCTTTAAGATTAAATAATTCTAAAAGATACTAAGCTGCTTTCCATGCTTAATTAGGGCCTTGACTTCACTGAAGACCTCCTGAAATGCCATAATCAAGGGCAGTAAAGTATCTACTTAAACTGTTTTCTAGGATGTCACAGCATTTTTGACAGAAAAGTGTTATTACTTGAAAACTTTATGGCATGCAGCAAAAAAATTATTGTATTCTTGTATTACCATTTTGTTAATAGATAAATTGTCTAAATCACCACAGAAGACTTGGGAACAATTTACAGTGTACCATAAAAATTGATGAATGTGGCAGAAAGACCATTTAGATGAGAAAAGACATTAAATGTGAAATTTTAAATTAAGAAAATCCTGAAATTGGAAAGTAACTGTATCAATTTTGACCAAATGATTCAAATATTCCCTCATCAACATAGCTAGTTTGGGGTTTAATTCTTATGAAAACCTGCTGTAAAAAGGAAACAGCAGAGAATTTTCTTGTCAATGCATGAACAGTCAATGGCAAAAAGAGTAACCATCAAAAAAGCCAGTTGCAGCTGGGGGAAAAGCAAAAGAAAGGAAAAGTCAGTGTAGATGCATAGGCGGGACTGTTTGTAAAATGGCTATGCAAGTAGCTAAGATTGTATCAGTATTTCCCTTGTAAAACTCTATTTTTAAAGAATTTATATTGCTTGACTGTTAAAATATGTTTTTAGGCAGAAACAAGGGCACACTGTGCATGAGCAAATTTTTAAATTAAAAATGGCCTCCAAAATTGCTCCAGCAATTTTCTGCACACAATTGTTTCCATGTGAAACGATCCACATTTAGTCATGAAAACAGCATACTTAAAAAAAAGAATTTACCAACTCAGCATTCAATCATAAGTAGTACTATGAGCTTCAGTTATTAGTGCTGCAGATACACACACTAATACCAAAACTCCAAATAAGAACAATGTCAGAAAGTAAGCGTTGGTAGATTTGCCCCTGCATTTGCATATAAATACATGGCAAGTTTGAAAGTGCAGTTTTTGGAGTGAATTTTAAATCAACCAAGGGACTATTTCAGAGAATCTCAAACCAGAAATCATTTTCTTTCCTAACAGACAGTTGTGTCCCTTGGCAAATATGCCAAAAGAAGCAGCAAAATGATGAGGCTTTAGGTTTTTCATATATTTTTCAAATATTTATTTTTATTCCTTAAGTGAATAATGTGAACTAAATCATATCAGCTGACTCTCTATCTCTACATTCATTGTTTTGTCCTTACATTCCCAGCTATTCTGCTTTTTTAACCAGCTAGGTTTTTTGGAAGATAGAATCAATGTTATGAACCATTATGTGTGTATTAATAAAGACAATATAATTACAAAAAATGTCATCACTTTTAAGCAAGATAAACAGTTCTCTTAATCCAAAATGTCAAAGCAACTATCTACATTTTGTTAAACCAAAAAGCCTTTTTAAAAAACAGCATGACGTTAGGAATCCATGTCAATAACTTATAACGCAAAGCAGAATGAAGTTGCTAAACTGTCTCTAGTTTCAATGGAGAAAACACATGCACGAAGTGGCACGCATTTTTCATTCCCCTAAATCCTCAGTCTCTGTGCAACACAGGTAAATAGAAGAATTAGAAGTGCCAGATCAGTTACTGATCTTGCTCAGCAACATGTCTCTAACAGTGACAGAACAAGACTCTGGAATAAAATGCAAGAAATCTCAATATAGGAAATCGTACCTTCCTCCACAAAGAGCTCCCTACAACTACAACTGTTCAAAATATTTCTCTGTGTGTGTATATATATGTGTATACATACACAACTAATTTTAAAAATTATTCATTTATTAGCTGTTTGTTCTAGCATGTGCATTATCTTGAAATATTCATATGAAGGCAGTTTCTGCAGCATCCTCCCCCAGACTTTGAAAGAACAAACATGATTTTTCATTTTTTGGAGTTTGGACACCAGTTAAGCTACTCTGCATGCACATGGCTTGAGTGCAATCTACAGATGCAGAACCTTTGCACTCTTAATAAAGAATCAGTTTTAGTTTAGAGAGATGAAGGCCTCCTGTATTATTACCCACCATGTGGTACATGAAACAACTCTCCGTCAGGCCTAAAGGCTCATAGCACTGAGGGCTGTAGGCACACAGATGAAAAGACAATACCGGCCAAAGACTGATTACAATGCAAAGCCATTTGCTATTTGGAACTGAAATAGGGCTCATGATGACAAGCCTGGAAGCAATACTAGTTCACTGATGCCTGAGCCATTTATAAAGTTTGAAATTCACATTTTTGGAGGTGTTTTCTCCCATTGCTTTAAATTGTAACTAGTCCTCATCTCTCGCAACAACTGAGCTGACTATGCCACTGCAGCCACCAACCCTTTCTATATGCACGTATTTACTAATATGACCATTTAAATCATATTACTATACGCCACTGTTACAAAGTTAGAGAATCAGAGGCATATGTTAAAAAAAAAAATCAAGCCTTTTTCCCCCTAAACAGTTTAGGAAGACAGCCTAGTATTCCAGATTCAAAATCAAAACTCTTAGCCACCACACCTTTTTCTCTCCCACTAATTGTTACTACATGATCAGTGTTATTTTTGTCTGGTTTTGCCTTTTATCTAAGTTCACAAACTTGATAACAAGGCTGCTTCCCAAGGGACTTTTCCCCAAGACCTTCTAGTTCTAGTATTAAATCTTTAAAACATGGTATGAAACAATATATACAGCAACATTAGAGTTCTTTTGAACTGCATCACCAGTCTTTTTTTTTTTTTAATGCAATTCTCTCCCTACTGTTTCAGAACAAGGTAGGAACCAAAGTGGAAAGGAAAAATGCAGTCTCTTCGCCTTTCCAAAATAATCCCCCACATGCCCTGTTAATGGAAAATATTTAATGATCTGCTACCCTAATACTGTGTAAAGAAACACAACAAATATTGTGAAGAGCAAGCAATGCCTCTTTATCACTCACCAGTTCATTGAACACTCAACTTCAATTCAGAATTTTTCCATACCTGGAGTCTTGTAAGCCGCTCAAAAATGGGAAAGAAGCCTAAATTTGGCTGCAACTGTTTACTTCTCCTAGGACAAGACCTTTTAGCTGGTTTAAAGGAGTAAAACTGCTAATTGTTCCTTAAAACTGTTACAAGATTAGAAAGGGGTTGCAGTTGTGGAAGAGATCACACCTGCCAGGCATAACCTGAAGCCATAAGCCTAACAGACACAGGAACTACTTTGAAAAGGTGTTTAATAGCCAGGTATGCATGCATACTAGGTCTGACACCACTCCCATGGGACCCCTTCTTCCACTCAGGTGATTTAACTATGTACCAACAAAGCAATTTTAGTATTTGACTACTTACACACATGCAGATGAGCAGCAAAATTATAGAGTATGTAAAGAGAGTCTAAGCACAATGGTCATTCTGCATGTGAAGAACTGTGCATCATGTCTTCAGGTGTGCTCCTCCGCCTTGCGGCACAGCTAGTGGAAATGCAAGGTGAGGCCATTTCACATGGCCTGCGAGATGGAAGTAGATGAAACTGGGGGTAGGCAAAGGCAAGCACTGGTCAGTAGCAAAGTAAAGCTCATTTCATTCCTTGGCCCCCGGCTAGCTGGGCTTCACCACTGCTTCTGCAAGCTCTAGCGCTGTGGAGACTTTCATGGGAGAACATCAGATGCTGCAAACTAAATTTATGTCTCTGATGCTCCCAACTTCATCTGGAGCTGAAGCCTGGCAATTCAGAGAGCCCTAATCACTTCTAAGATAACCTGTCCTCCATGGCCCCTCAGGCCCCCCAGTGCTTGTGGTTTCAGCCTGACTCAGATAGACTTGGGGTGGGGGGGTGGCCACGGCATATTCCTTTTCAAACCTGAAAAGGAAATTAATTGCCACAAATCTAAAACTCAAGGTCCCCCACCATTCTCTGCGATATTTTAACTCAAGCAGTGTTTTCTCCTGAAGGGACTTGTGATTCTCTGCTCCCAAGAAGAAAAGCCAGTACACAAAGGACAGACCTCCACAGAAGAAAAAACAAAATCAGCTGTGGGGGGAACTAACACAAAGATAAGTCACCTGTGCCACAAACTATATTGGCTCTGCCCTCTCATCTCTCCAGCAGACCTTACTATTAGTATGGCTCACTGTCCAGCCAGATTCTGGATTAACAGAGAACTCCTTACTATATATAACATTCAATTTCAAAGAACTCACACTGATTGTGTACTTTAGCCTGTCCTTAAACCAAATACTTAAATTATTTGCTGAAAGGAGGTTGTAGTTGCTTATATAAGTCAGCAGCTGATTATCCACCTAATTTTAGCACCTGCAATAATATCAATGTACAGATCAGCTCCTTGTAAGCAGACAGAAGGCTTCTTCCCAAACAATACTCAGACAGAACAGCAAGAGTTAAACAGTTTTAAAAACATATTTTCCTACAGCTTCCCTGTGAAGAACGCTTAGAAGAGAATTCTTTCTAACCTAGCCATCTAGGGCTTAATGCAACTGTTGAAAAAACTGGGCTGCTTTCAGTTCTTTTCATATGACAAAATGTTTAAGCATTTGGAACCAAAGTTTCACAACTGTACTTTCTAAGCTGACAACAATGGACATATGTACAACTCATTTAAGACTAATACAAAGAACAATATAATTTTATAGCCATAGATTAACTATCCACAGGAGGCAGGCTTGGCTGGCCTTGTAGCATGTTCCCTACTTTATACATATTGCTAGTTCTTCTCTTCCAGGAAATATTGTGGCTGGGAAAAGAATTTTGGTTCACTGTCTTAAAACTGATTTTCTGTTCTTGACTTGAAGATGCCAATAAGGTGGAAGTATTTTTGAGGAGTCTCTTATTATTCAAAACACTGGCATATTTTTATTTCTAGTGTGCGAGTACTGTTTTTTTATGCAGTATTATACTCAGCCCACACAATTTTTTTATTATTAATAAAGTAATTGTGCTTAGAAAGCCAAATATTGAATCTTTGGCTATACCAAGATAATTCTTTTCAACACAGAGGCAATGCTGTGGTTCAGCAAGCAACTGAATTTGGCTCAGGAATGATAGGAGCTACTTTCTGAGCCATAGTATTATCCTAAAACACAAGTGCTGAGCGCTCAGCTCACAGAGTGGGCCAATAACATAAGCCTTCTCCCTCAAGGTACATAGATACTCCTGCTGTTCAGTGGGACTACTCCCATGTATAAATGTTTGCAGAATAAACAGTGCAATTTGTATTTAAGTACCAGATGGTAAGACCCAGCACATCCATAAACACTTGAGCTCAGAATACAAAAAAGACCTGCTAATCCGTGCACTGACCCAGAGGAACACAAAGTGGGCAGTGTTTTTTGTAGACATACACAATGCAAGCCCTCTCTTCTCAAAATTCCAACTTTCAGACTGAAAGAAGCAAACCCCACCAAATTCTGTGCTTTCCATTAAAGCCACAGTTCTCTTAGTCCATCCATCCCCCTGGCTGGAGCACTAGAACTGGAGGTATAGGATGCCATATCCTTCTTAATCCCGACTCATCACTGTCCCATCTAGTCTTCACCTCAATGTTACAAAGTGCCAAAGTACTGAGGAGATTCTTGCTCTCTTCTAAAATTTTGGGACGTCACACGATGACATGACTTTGGGATGACATCTCTCCTTAAAATTCTCCCCTTCCTTAGTACAAATTCAGCCTATAAGGCTACCATACCTTTAGTAGCTAAGTCTATAAGTATTTCCAATTAATAATGAAGTATAAGAGTTGGGACGAACTCATCAAAATTTTACTGTTTTAATCGTACATGGATATTGCATTATCTAAGCTACTTTCACTACTAAAAAATAGTTTTGAAAAATTCCTACTACATATAAGTTTAAATCTGTCCATTAAATTACCATGATCCTTTAGACTTCCTCTGTAAGAAATACACATGGCACTCAGTGTTTTAAAGACAATTACTCAGCCTATAGGCCTCTTGCCTTAATTGCTGTTGGTATACTTTCTTCATCAACTAATTTTTCTTTCCAGGGATGTCACTGTAATTATTTCTATTCAGCCTAGATGTTTTACTTTATTTATCCAGTTAGATAGCTGTCTTAGATTTGAATTGTTTGGCCATTTTTGGAACTCAATGCCCTGTAAAATTTTGCTCCCTACTTTCAGGGTGGTTCCCAGCCAGCGATCATGGTATTGTTCTGAGGGTAGGTCGCAATCATTTAGCATTTCTATTTCCTAGTGACTTCATTATATTGTAACATCAAAACAATGGTTTCTCTGAGCACGCTGGCTCACATCACCTTTTCCTTGGTAGGTCAGATAGCAATCACTATTTCAGCAGAGGCACTGTGATTGAAAACACTGGCATCATTCCTGCATTGGAGTGTCTCTGCTAAGAGTCATAGATTTGTTCATTGATCAAAACGAGTCGCCTAACCAGAGTTCCAGGAAGCACTTTTACCTGTGCTTCATTTTAAGTCTGTGGGCAGTTTCATACGTTCAAAATTTCTGTGTTTTCCTGGACTGGAGTCCTTGCCAGCCATAATGAATTTTGAAAGACCTGCTCTAAACTGGTAGTCCCAGAAAGCCTGCCCATTTTCCTATACATTTCAAGGGATCAGTATCAGCATACCATGAAGTAATAAAGGAATGCATACCTTGTTTTGCTATTTTCCTGCAGCATCTAGCAAATTGTTATTATCAATAATTGCCAATAATAATTGGCAGAAGCCTCTCCTTTATTGTCTTTATTGTTTGCCAAAAATACCCCCCTTTTTTTTGTAAATCTGGGTGAACAGGGCAGAACATGTCAGTAACATTTTGAAAACTGTCTTTTTTCATCTAAACCAACAAAGACCTTTCCTCCAGGGCACCAGCAGAAAACAGTAAAACTCTGTACCTAAGTTAATAAGTAAGAGCAAGACAACTAAAACCTTGGGATTTACCACTTTTTCCAATTGTGATTTTCCAGAGTCCCTGTTCATCAGTATTTATTCTTTACCTTTTAGCTTCACAGTGTTTCCTTTTCACTTGGGATATGGGTTATTGGTTTGCAAATTGTATATTAATATTGCTTACCTACAAATACTTTAGGTATGATCCCAGGGGCAGTGCTGTATGCATTTTAATGAACATTTGAACTTTTAAAATTCAGTAGCATTTATTTTAACCAGAACTAAAAGACAAAGTTGAATTCCAAGTCTGGTGATCAATTTACATCTACTTATACTTAAAGAGAGACTGAAGTAGGGCAAAATTCACTCCTATGCAGAAGACTTGCATTAAGCTTGTGTTCCATTTAAAACCTCCCAACAATAGACCTTATATGCTTGAAAAAGCTAGTCCTGACACATGCCATGAAGAGAGAATATTAGCTTTAGCTAGGGAGGAGCAAAACAAAATGTATTTAAGATACAAATGTCTGCTTAGACAATTTCGGACTGTAACAACTTTTGAAGAAACCTGGCAGACTAGTTTATAAAACAAGCAGTTGTTCCCTCTTTGGATATTAGTAAGACATCATAAGAGAATTAGAAGAGCTAAAGTATTCTCAGATGTTTGCAGTGATCACTCCCCAGTCGAGTGTTTGGAAAATCCAATGTGTAAAATTTCCCATAAACAAAAGGATTTTAAAAATGTCAGTTCTGGGATGTTCTTGGCTGAGATTGCTGGAACAAACAGGAATAGGTTTATGAACATAAACAGCTGATGTGGATTGTCTTCAGGAATATTTGTGCTAATAAGCCAAAGATAAAAATAAAAATAAAGTAAAAAAGTAAAATCACAATGCAAAAAGTGACAAAGCTGGGAAATCTGGAGTTGGGATTGCCTGTCCATTTTCACTCATCCTGTTACAACTCACTATGGTAGAACATGTGGTATAAAACCTGACACCAGACACTAATCCCAGAACCAAACCACAGTTTGAATGCTCCCAACCAAGTTCTATAAAAATGTGTGCGAACCTCCTATCTTCTCACATAAACGGTCTTGCTGGCCTCACCCCAATTCTTTCGTGCAGTAGTAACTGAATACATGGGTGACAGTGTGCCTTTTACATAGAGAACTTTCTCCAGTTTCTGCTAGTCACAAAAGCTGGTTGAACCTTTTTCCCTTCACAATAAAATTTTACACATGGATATTCAAATTCCAGGAAAGTGTATCTATGAGATGACGTGCAAAGTTTTGGAAATACAACTGTGAGCAGCAGTGAGGAGTAGAAGGGACAAAGCCCAAACTCCAGGAAAAAAAGAAGAGAATTTCTTACCTTTCTGTCATGATTTGATTAGCAGCAACAGGTTCCAGGTTTGATTTCTGGCTCTCTTCTCAGAAACCTAGGAAAATTAAATCAAACTGGCTGAGTGTTCAATGAATGATACTTTCATCTTTGCCAGTGAATGAAAAAGCATAACTTCACTGGTGGGACAGAGGAGAAAAGAGTAAAAAAATACATTCAGTGAACAGCTGTTTTTTTTCCCTAGTAATAATTAGTCAAATCATTATTCATTCACAAGTACAATGAGTTTTTGGTTAGGAAATTGGTCCTTCTTGACCAAAACCTCTATCCCCATCTCCTTTCATCTAGAAGGTTTTGCATCCCCAAGCTTCAAGTATTAGATTTTAGATTAGATTAACAGTGGTCACTGTGATACAACTGAATTAGATACTGGATTACCAAGACTTTCCTGCTTCATTACAAGCATATAATGTCATCAGGTTTATACTTTTTTTTTTTTAAAAAGAAAAAGATCCCCAAATAGGCAAAACACAATACAAAGCGAAGGTGTTTTAGACCTCTCTTTCTACCACTGCCAAGAACACTTCTTTCCTTCTGACCAGCTGCTCTCTGGAAGGGGCTCCTCGCATCTTTTGGGCCTTAGCTGTCGGGGTTTTCTGCATTTGAGAAAGGATATGTGGCTGTGCCTGCACATGAGGCCTTTTAGTTGGAAACTATCACAAAAATTCTGTTTTATAGAAAGGCTTTTTTCTAAAGCTGCAAACAGAAAACATTTCAAATCAGCTGCAATCACAGCTAAGGCTGCAGAAGGTCAGTGCAAGGCAGCATAGGAAGCTCCTCAGCTAGGATTAATTACTGACCATCAGCCTGCTCTAAACCATAATCTCTTTCTACCACTGTCTTGGGGGTTGTCCTTTACACAGCACTTTAATCTCTGAGTTCAGACATCAGAGCACTGATGAGTGCTATACAGCTGTCTTTAAATCACTCTTTCAGTGTGCTCAGCATGTGAACAGCTATATACAAAACACACTAACATGGGTCCTGTCTGAACTCAGCTTATTCTCTCAGTTTTCTCTCTCTGGATAACCCAATGCTTAGGATCACTCCTGCCAGGAATGGCCTGAGTTCATGAACAGGCATGCCACAAGGCAGTGTAGCAAGGCCTACATTATTATTATGCCTTCCTAACATGCCAGCACATGCAGCAAGCTTCTTCAAAGCGTCCAGTCATCTGTTTTACTGAGCCAATTACTCAACCACAGCAGCAATGAGTACCTACCCAGAAGAGTAATCCTCTGCATCATAGCAGAACCCCATACCAGACCCAGAAACAGTTACAAAAGCAGGCAAAACAGGAACCAGAGGTTGTGCTCCTCCTGCCAAGAAGTAACTTGGGTGGATCAACATGCCCCAAGGCCATTGTGCTTTTATGGACAAACCAGCCTGCCTTTATGAGATCTTGCTAGCTGAATACTGTACACAAGGAAACCAAACACAGAATCACAGAATCTTAAAATAACTTAGGCCAAAAGAGACCTTTGGGGTCGTCTTTTCCAATCCATGCTCAAAACTGGGCTGACTTGAATCAGGTTAGGGCCACCTAGTAACCAGCTCTGTTAGAGACTTGGACACCAGGCACCACATGCATAGATATCCCTCATGATATTTTGGATCACATCAACTACAACACCTATAACAAGTTGATAAACAGAGGGAGAAAAAGAAGAAACTACGAAGAGGAATATTGTGTTCACAGGCAAATTCAGAGCCATGCTTCCTTCTAACCACAGCAGAAATATATAGTGTGGGTTCAGTGCATCCAATGTTATTAAAAAACAAATGCGCCTAAGGAACTCTGTGAGGTCTGTTTGTATTATACACTTTGGCCTTGCTGATATGTGTTTAGTCCACCAGGGTTTAGTAAATATGAAAGTAGAAAAGAAGGCATCTGTAAATGCCACAGATTTAAAAACAGCCAGCTGGAGTCTATTTACAGTGCTCAGAAACAGAGTATTTGCTATGTCACACTCCAGGATGGGACCAAAGCACCATATTTGGCAGAGTTTGGGTTGGCAATTGGTATTTTCTTTTACTCGGCTATAGCTGAGGCTTGGGAAACATCACTTCAAATGAGGGATCTCCTTTCGTGAACTTTATATGTTAGTTAGAAAGGTAAGATAACAAAGAAAAAACCTCTCCAGCCTCAGCTGGAGAGAGTGGGTAAGAAGGAAGAGAGAAGCAGAATTTCATACTTGCTTCCATAACCGTAACAAAATGAGCATTCTGCCCAGTTTAATGATTTAATAACACTGTTTTCAAATAGGTTAGCCAAAAAGTTGTTATCTGCAAGCTTTTGTCTCTTCTTCTCCCTAAAAAGCAATGCCACAACTTTACCAAAGATAGAACAAGGCAAAGATGCTGAACACATGGATACTAAAGGAAATGATTTCTCTAGCAATGACCACATGAGAACTCTTAGAATTTCCTTCTGCAGCTCATGACTATTTAGTGGTTTGGATGACCTTGATAGGAAAAGCAAATATTAAGGATCTGATCTGAATTTTCTATGACATATACAGTAAATGCCAGACGATCCTTTCTGTTTACTATAGTGTCAATAGCACACTTCAGCAAGTGCCCATTTATTCAGGCTATCTAGCGGCTGCATACGTAAGTACCTAGAGATGATGTAAGAATTTTAGACAAACATTTTTCGTCAATGTGCAAAAACAGTCATCATCATCACAGTGCCAAATAATAAATAACCATTAATTTTACTAGATAAACCTGTCTTGAGTCCTTAGATGGCTCCTTTATCAAAATTCAATAAGACTTAACAGTTTTGAAAGTATCTTTGCCCTGTGAGGTGAAGAAATACACAATGCAGAGGTGGTGAGGGTCAGATCCAAACATTGTGATGTCTACTGCCAATAAGCCTGCACACTAATAGCCAGTTTTAAGCTTTTTGCCAGGACAAAATAATAGCAAAGCTCTGACAGCATAGACACAGCTTGTGCTAAGTGTCTCTGAAGCCCAAAAGAAGGCAAAGTGGTAAAAACTATACAGAAAGATATTCTTCAGTTGGAAACAGAGACATACAAATATGCTCAAGTGACATCCCATTTCAGGAGGGCTCACAGGCCTAAGATGGTAACAAATTAGATATATTTCTATTGGATTTGTAGAACTCACCAAATCTTGTGTTACTCTCAAACCACAGGCCACTACTTCCTGCACTAGTTTGTATGAATAAGCATATCCACAGAAAAAGAAATCTTTACCTTGTTTCAGCTGAGAATGTTTTCAGCAAGTTGCCACACCTCTGGCTGGACCACTCCAGCAACTGATGACAGCTGAAAACTTGCCTCCTCTCTAATCTGCATGTGCCAGCTTCCAGTCTTTGGGTCCTGTCCGTGTTTCATCTGCCAGGACTATGCAGTCCAGCAGATTACAAAGGGTCCCCCTATACTGATATTTGTTCCCACGTAAGTAAACTCAAACACAGTGAGTATTTGGTATCTTACCCTTTCATGCTCTTCCATAAAACCCACTCAGCCTAGTTACCACTGTAAACCCCACGCTTCCCGAATACAGTGTGGCAGAGATACAAGTTCCAATATTCAAATATGCTCACCTCACACAGGATACCTCAATCTCAAACTACCAAGTTTCACCAAAAAAAAAATCTTCCTGTCCATAAAAATATAGGAACTTTTGTTTAGCTAAACTAACATATAACTTCCACTTGTTTCTTTCTGTGTGTTTGCTTTTTTACAAAAATACGCAACATTGTGTGCTCCAAGGAAACCTGATTTACAGGAAATTGTGCAGTTCTGATTCCTTATTACCACTTTAAATTTATGTTGTTTCCCTGACCTTTTTCCTTACATAAAGGAATTAAATGCTTTTAATAACAATGATAATTTGGTCACAGGTAAGAACAAAAGTATTTTCTGAAGGAGATTCTCCCTCCTTGTATCTATATTTACTGTGCATTGTGGGAACATTTTCTCCCTATGTAATAGAGAGCCAGAAAATCATCTGTCAGGGGATGATGGATGATGAAGTCTGCTACTTAGGCCTCAGGGCCTGGCCCTGCTGCTATACTTGACTTAGCCTTCAGTAGGCACTAAGTGCTCTGTCAGATTCATGCCAAGGGAAAAGCACATGCCTGCAACTCCCAAAAGTGTGGGAACCAGAATAAACAGAGACATTTTTAACGTTACCACACATTTTAAATCTGCTGTGTCACTTTCCTGTAAGCATTGTCCGTATTTTTGTAATATATACAATCATTGTGGGTTTGTGGCTGTGTCCATCACTGCTGTTCTTTGTTGTATGCTAACCAAGAAAACAAATGAAAAATAAAAGGAATGTACAGAATACATGACCATTTGGCTGACTACTACACTCTTGGCAAAGCAGAGATGAGTTCTTGGGGTTTTCTTCTCTCCCTTGCCCCCAACGACACTTTTGTTGGTTTGTTGCAACAAGGCTTTTCTCACCTCACACAGCTTTATTAATTCAGGGTTTTTTTTGTTTTGTTTTTTTTTGTTTGTTTGTTTTCGGTTGGGTTTTTTGTTGTTTTTTTTTCTTTTTTTTTAGAGTCCCCTCGGGTGCTGTATCACTATACATAGATATGTTACCACAGGGCTATAGTTAAAAGCCATCTTCCACCCTTCTTTCTACCCCAAAAACTCCATCAATCATTGAATTATGCTGCTTGGCTTGGATGGACTGCAGCAGGACTCTCAAAATCTCAAGCATTTCCATTATGGGCCCCACGTCCCACAGGTCCAAGGTAAAATGATGGTTTAAAAATGATGCCAATCATAAGCGTGGTTTTCTAATGCATATTTTTATTTCATATTGCCTAACTACTGATTATAACCAGGCTTTTAAAACAATTTTCTTAAAAGAGAATGGGTCAAATGCAGCCATGATGGAATTTCCATTCTTCAGAAATTCCTCAGCAATGAATATCGCTGTGTCTCCTTCTCTTTCATCACTGCCTTCTAAAGATAAAATATTTATATCATGACAAGTATTAAAAGGTTTGATTCCTTGTTTAGGAGAGGCCAAGAGAAAATGCCATTAAAATTAATAGCAGTTCAAATTACACAAAATAATCTTGAAGGGTTTTTTTTCCCCCCCCCTCTAGTGCAGGTACTATCTTTACCCATAGAGATCAGTATACAAGCTTCATAAAAAACTTCTCTAGATTATGTCCCTTCAGTTCAAAAGGGATATTCCCCAGCCCTGATTTACCACTGGGTAATTTCTGAGGAAGGAGCTTACCAGCATTTTACTCCTTTCTTATACGTTCTCAGAACTAGCAGAATTCATTGAGGCCTAACATGCCCTAAAAAACCAGCTGCATTTACATTTTTTGATCAGTCACATTAACCCTTACAGGCACCAGCAGGGTTCCTGCAGCACCAAAAAGGTACATAGCAAGGCAAGTACTAGAAGCCATTAAAAAGAAGGGGTATTTTTAGGCTAGAGTCACTGTCACAACTCATGCAAATTCCAAATTTCTTTGGCTTTGACATGAATATTTATCAGAGCATGATGCCCATTTCTGAAAACTAGCTTTCCCTAGTCATATAAGGATTGCCATTTGCAACCCTCACACTGAAAACTGAACTCATTTTAGGTTATTAGATGAAGATCCACTCCTCCACAGCGTTACTAGGGATTTCTTTTCTACAATACGCATTAATACAAGAAGGTATCCAAAGGTCCACACATCTTGCTTTACAGATGGGTTTAGCTGACAGCTGTGAGCCTGACTTCTCTTTTATATCAATGCATCCATCCCAGCACCACTCCAGGCTTCCCTACAAAATATGCCCGTCATTCAACAGCTGCAGAACAGTTTAAATGCTCTTATCTACTCACTTGAAATCCCCCAGGGCAAACTGTTCCCTGAGATGATCTTTACCCTTCTCTTGAATCTAATGCACCGAGACCTAAAAAGGCATTATGGCCAGAGACTGGTGTGGCTACAGTAATAATTACCAGTTCAGCAAATAAGCTTCTCATTGCAAGCACTGCTAGAGCTATATACAAGCCAAGACGAACCTAGAATCATTGTGTCAGCAATTCTCAAAGACTATTTTAAATGCTATCAAGTTTAATAAAACTTTTACAACAGAGTACAGAGTGTACTTTGTGTTCCTTTGAAATTGATGGAACAAGCCAATTTTTCCAGGTTTGTAGGCATAACATTTATTAAATTATAATAAGAAAATAGCTATTTAAAACCATGAAATGAAAGACTCTAATATACATTTAAAGGTCAACAACTGCATGAGTTTCCTTATTATACATTTGTATCTGAGAAGTACTGGGAGACAAAGGAGCTCGGGCGCCATATATGTACAGCTGCATACTGTCGCTATTCCCTGCTCTGACTTGGACAAGGAACTGCATACTGTTACAGGACGGCCCTGCTTCACTTGAGCCTCTTACAGAGCTGCCTTCACCTATTAAGATGGTGACTTACACCCTTTAAATAATTTCCACTATATGTATTACATATAGATGGAGCTTTTGTAGCTGCAATAGCAAGGTCAGACTGAAATACGGTGATTTTATTCCATCTCTGCACTATACTTTCTTTAGAACTTTCATTAAATCAGTTTTACCATCTCCATCCCAATTTCTTTCCTGCAAATATGGAAGGTTAATACGTCCTTTACAAGGGAAGAGAGGCTGTGTTAACTAACATTGCCAACCAGAAACAATAGAGATGATCAAAGAAAAGCCAATGAGAAAATACCCACTGCCAGTCTTCACTAAGAGACTGGAAAGAAATGTGATCTGGGTTTTGGCTTTTAAAAGCATTTTAATGTTTCAGCATTAAAACATTTTTATTTCTTCCTAAATATGTTTAAAATCAAACTCGAACTACAAGGAAAATAATAAATATTGCTGGTTTTGGTGTTTTGGGGTTTTGTTTGTTTGTTTGTTTTTTTAAGTGCTATTTCAGTGGGCCACATTCCATATTCTAGTCTCTTCACTTAAACTGAGTAGGTGTTTAGAAGAATTTAAACAGGACTTTTTTTTTTTAGCAACACTTACGGCAATACATCTTCCTGGATCCACACACAACAGAATATTGTAAACAGCTTTCATTTGTTAATAATTGCAACTATTTTTCCAAATTCACAACGTAAACCCCAATATTGTAGCACACTGAAATATATACTTCATGATATGGATCTGCCTAAGTTTCATAGACCTCAAATCTTCATTAATGTTTCCTTCTAATCTGTGGATGTATACATATATATTGCATATAGAGCCTGATATAAATCCATTGACATCTACGGAACACTTCAACAGAAAGTAATTTAGATCAGTACAGGCAACCTTATACCTTTAGGCTACTAATCAGCTTTTGAGCATTAAATTCAGCTAGCTTAAATGATATATAAAAAATATGGAGAGGCACTCTTGCAGTATTTATCAAATATGTAAAATACAACATAGAAACACCATCACAACACACAAATCCAGGTGTTTAATGATGAATGTTGTAAAATTGGCACAACTTTGAAAAGCACAGCTGTGATTAGGATATAATTATCTTATGCAAGAAATCCATTTCAGAGCTATAATTCTTTGCTGCCAGTGACAGGAAAAGATTTTTTATTATTTTCCACTCACCTTAGTTCTGCAAAGTCTGTGCAGCTATAAAAGAGTGATTTGGATTCTAGTCTGGCTCAGACTTCTAAACGAATTTTTTTGTAACTGATTGAATAACAGCAATTTCTTGTGAAGAACCTAGCTTTAATTTTGGATCTCAGATTGATGGAACAGGGCTAGCAGCAAACACACCTATTATTTATTACGGGATACATACGGTATGAAAGTAATTGGAAGAAACAGGGACGCCACAGATATTTGTAAGTTACACAGCTGATCTGTGTTGAGATTTTATATCTCAAGCATTTCATCACATCAGAAAGACACCATAGTATCAGAAAATAATTCTACTTGTATATGAACGCAACAAAACTTGGATGCACAGGTTACCTGCTGAACTAGCTTGCATATTATATTCTGCACGGACATCCATAGAAACACACATGTATACCATATGTATACTTATATTTTCAGATCACAGCCTGTTACCATTTGAATACAATTGCAAAATTGCACAAGAGCCATATTGTCAAAATTGGCTCAAGGGAGGCAGAGATGTGGCTATGGATATATAAATCTCCTTCCACCAGAAGGAGAATTTTCTTTTGACACAGAAGAAAAAAAAAGAAAAAACAAACAACCCACCAAAACCCAGCTCTGTCCTGTGTGAAGAATCCTTCCTGAACAAAACACACTGACTAAGAAAGCAAGACTTTAAAAGATTTGTTATTATAATGACTTAAAAGGTGAAACAAAATGATCCAAAGATATCCAAGGACTTAAAAAAATCACGACCTATATATGGGTTGCATCATTTGCAAAGCCTAGAAATTAATATTAGAGTCTCCTTCTGAGAAAATTAACGTCTCTTTGTAAACAATTTTTTATATTTGGTATGTTTAATTTAAAGAACGTAAGACTCTAGACAAGATGAATTTTCTAGTATCTTAGTCATAAAATTATATCACTGTTACATATTCACAAAATGGTTAAATAGTATTCATAAATTAAAATAACGAGAATCTAATAATTTAGATTGTCCTAAAACAATACTAAAAGTGAGTAAAAATAAAATACTCCATCTGGACGTTTCAATTAAAATCTGCTACATCGTATTAAAAAAATCATTTGGAATTAATATAGTCAAATATATCTGCCAAAAAAATCCTTCGCTCTGATTGACTAAAACTGATTCAACTCTGCTATGGGCTCTGGCCACAAGAGAGAAGCTGCACTGGATTACGCAGCACTATGGAGACATCTTTAAATAGGTATTTTAAAAAGTGATGATCCCCTTTTCCACTAGATGGTCTCTGTAAACATTTGGGAAATGAATCACTCAGCAGCCATAGAATATAAGAAAAAAGCACTCAGAACTTGGAAAAAAATAGCTGTATTTCTTGAAAGAGACAAGATGGCTTTCTGTAATATGAAAGCACAGCTTAAAAGATATGTTAGATCCATGGAGATCTATTGCATAAGGATGAAATTCACCCTCTGTGTAAAGAATCAGCACAAGATTTATCCAGTGATTAGCCACGATTAAGTGGTATTTTACAGATTTAGGTAGGGCATAACTGAATAATGGATGTTATGCTGGCCCTCTTCTATTAGCATTAATGTTACCATATAGAGCTAACTCAGAATATCAACACCCACGTTACACCTCCTGAATTAGCCAAAGTCAAAGTAAGAATAACTACATTGCAAAATAACCCTTTCTAGACCCACTTTGTCACTTTGCTCTCTCATTAATGTATTCAGACTTCCCAAACTGCATTTCACAATTCTTTTAATGAGCTAAAGTCTCTGTAACTGGTTTTTCAGTCAATTGTGGGAACCTAGTGTACAGAGAAAATGGATTAAAACACTCCAGGAGTAATGGCACTGAGTTAGGCTACCTTCTGTCCAAAAGTCACCCATGTTTTAGCCAGTAAGTCACACCAACAAAACACGTAACCTACAAACTGGAACAGTCTTCCTAGAGAGGTGGTCCATGCCCCAAGCCTGTCAGTGTTTAAGAGGCATTTGGACAATGCCCTTAACAACATGCTCTAACTTCTGGTCAGCCCTGAATTGCTCAGGCAGCTGGACTAGATGATTGTCGTAGGTCCCTTACAACTGAAATATTCTATTCTAAACCTTCCATTTCCCACTTCTTTAACAAACTCTAGCTAAAAGTACCAGTGTGCTGGAGTCAAGGATTTGTATGAACACTTCTGGGAGAATGCTTGGAAAGTTACTTGAATTATAACCCATAGAAACAAATTGTAAATGGGGGAGACTATGATGGAGGTTGGGGGGGGTAAGATGGTTTGCAAGTGACTCAGAAATCACTAAAAGTCCCGAGTCTTTCAGTGATGAGGCAGTTCTGTCTGTAGTGGTGCAAATGCAATGGCGTCATTCACAGACCACCATTCTACGTGAACCAGAGTATTTCCTGGGCTCTGCTCGTTCCCCTAAACTATCATGGCAATGAGAAGATGAAACATGGAAGCACTACAAGAATGAGAATTCTTGCTTTCTAAACTCTACAGCTAAAGCGGAGTTCAGCTGCAGTAAAGATATTCCACACAGAAGCAAGCTGGAGTGGTTTAACTCCAGAAACTTCTGTTCTCAAAAGGTGACTAGAAATCTCAAGCCAAATAAATCTCCAGTCAAATTTTACTGTTCCTGTACCTTCCACTAATTCTCAATAGGACAATTAGAGGAAAATGTGCACTTTGTTTTAAACTGTCCCTTTGTCCTCTCTCCTTTTTGCTTTCCTGCTAGCAGGATAGAGAGGAGACAGAAACTGCAAATTAATTATGGTAAAGATTATTTCCCTCAGATTTTTCAAGCCTCATTAAAAAAGACTCAATTCTCATCAATTTTATAATCCAGTAACATTTGTTTTGAGACTTTGTCTCTTCCCCAAAACAGAGAGAGTGCCAGTAAACCGGGTTCAAACTCTGTATTAATCAAAATAACTTTGAGTTCAGCAATTATTAAACCCAGTTAATAAATGTGGAATCTGCAACATATACAAAAAAATGATGTAATTTGTTTGACATGCCTAGTGGTCCAGTGCATTAATTAGGGGCCTGACAAGTTTATGAGAAGCATTCTCTAAACATATGAAAGCTTAAATCAGGAAACATTTATACAGACAATATGGTACTCACAGCCTGAAATAGGAACAGGGATTCTTGGATGAACAAGTTAGAGCATGACTCAGTAGCTATAAAGCTATCTGGGAATATTTAAGTCAAGAACCATGATTTGTATCTATAGAAGATATGAGGGTTGGGGATAGATTTCTAGATCCTCTCTGTAAATTGGACAGGAAAGTATTTCTTGTGTGCAACGCTGTTTTTGCAGATACTAATCATGCCTTTGGTTTTGGATGTGAAAATGTGCAGGTCATTTTTGGTAGACGCCTCCTCTCTCCCCTTCTCCCTGTTTCCCCCCCTCTCCTCCTTTGTGGGTCGGGTGAAGTTAGAGTACACTTGAGAATTTGACACTAAAACTTCAAGCCGTCTTCAAATAAGAAAAAAAAAAGAGGGGAAAAACATGAATTATGATGAACAATGAATTGACTGCAGCAAAGTTTTCCCCATAGCAGGAGACTGGTAAATGTTGGGAAAGCAAATCCTCATAATTATTGACACTTGTGCTGGAGCAAATCTAAGCCAAACCATTAAGTTGCTCAACCACAGAGAGATGATTGTTTTGAGAATCTGGCTATGTTTTTCTTTTGGAAATAAAGGTGAGGTGGAAAATGGGAGTTTATGCCTGGATGTTCCACAAAAAACAAGTTAACTTTTATTTTTAATTGGTGGGTTTAGGAGGAGGAAAGGGAAGATAAAAAAGGCCACTGGAGTATTTCTGTGGTGATGAAAACCTAAATTGAATGTATTATTTTGCAATTAAAACATCTGAGGCATTTCTTCATTATCCTTATGAGAATGTTGAGAAAATGTTCAAGGGTAGGATTCTCAGAAACAGTGATTTCCAATATCTACAAATACTGTCCACATAATCAGCACACCAACTTAGAAGAGAAAAAGGCAATACTGAAGTTGCATTATCTTAAAAAAAGTTGACTCTTTCTCTAAAAGATGCAGAATAAGACACATAACCTCCAAACCAAAAAAGAAAAGCTTTCTAGTCACCAAAAGTGAAATCAGTCATTTCTGAGGAGGAAAAAGCCAACCAAACATTTCCCAATATCACTCTTCTTAATTGGGATAAAAACAGTTTAGTTTAACTGTGCTGAGCTAATAATCTTTTTTCATGCCATGTTCTGCCTTTATGGCTACATCTTGTTCCAATTTTGGTTTCATCCATCCCCGTTTCCAAACGACCATAACTTTCATATAGGCTTGCCATACACCAGATCCCATCTGTCTGTGACCTTGAATAAACAAGGGGCCTTTGATGTTCTTGTGCACTTCAAACCACTTTGTCATTTCCAGTGATATACGAGCCACACTGTAGTGACACGCAGTCATTATTGGTTTGTGGAAGTGCCTTCCTGCTTCTTCTCTTGATGTAAGTTTACCATAGAACAAATTTACTGTAATCTTTGTGTTAACTTGTGCTTCCCTACAGAGTGAGAAAGAGGTCAGCAAAACAGCAACGGGAGGCTGGAAATAGAAATCCTGCACATACAGCACCCCGACAGCCAAAAACAAGGGTCTGTCTCTAGCAGAAGTAAGAAAACCAAATCACACAAACCCCATCCAACAAACCAACTGATGATCAGAAGAACTCCTTGAAAACAAATATTACAAGGAATTTGTTAACTGATGGACAGATTTACACACTCCACACAGCAGCTTTGTTGTGGCGTTGTGAGTTCATCCTATTATATTTCAAGGCTGCTGTTCAAGGCTGTTGGGTTTTGGCACTATCAAAATGAAACAGAGATTATGTGGTACCATATGTCAGGCAGCTGAAGCAAAGGATTCCTGGTCTAACATGTTTGCTTTTCCCGTCTGGATGGAGTATTAAAACCAATGAGCAGGAGAGGTGGGTGGGCCAGCGCAGGGTGCAACAGGGTGTTTTCGCTCTTGCCCCAACATCTTGGCAATCCTGCTTGCACTTCTGAAGACTAATGAAGACTAATGTCTGGATGTTTCTGCCCCTGCCAAATGCAGGAGAGAGTTCATCTTTTCCTCCAAAACAAAAAGAAAAACACAAAGCAAAACCCTTCAGTAATTATTTTTTAATGTAAATGCATGTTTATTTCATGCCCTCAAGCCTTTTAGTCCTGGTTGTTTGTGACAAACATTCCACAATAGACTCTTTAAAGTCTGGCATATGTGCCAATGCTAAAAAACATACAGCAGGAGACATAAGACAATTAAAATGAAAGACGACAACAACATGCTGCTAATGGTTTTAAATTATTACATTGTAGAATACTTACTGGTACATCATGGAAGAGCTATCCCCACAGCTCTACACAAATCTGCACTCCCTCAATAAACTAATCTTTATCATGTAATACATTGGTTTTCTGTTACAATGATGTTTGCGTTATACACTCCAGCATCTTGTAACTATGGACAAAGGAATGACACAGCTACACACCAATTAGCTCAGGTCTCTGCTTCAATATATGATAGATGGTCATGGTCCACATCCTCAGTCAATATCCACTGAGGAGGCACCATTGATTGACTTCTAAGACTGAGTTGTACTTGATAACTACAAGATGATGACCTGCAAGCACCAAGGAGCCCAGACTGGAGGCACTTGAAGCAGCTCACAGACTAACCCATTTTTAGGAGCAATCTGACTGAAATAGCATGAGATGCACTGTGAATTAGCTCACAGAGGACCCTGGAGGCTGCAAGTTGCAGCCACTGGTGTGCAAGTTGGCTTTCAGTGCTGGCTTAGTTATTTTACCACAACATTTCAGTTTTCTGTGTAGTTCTAGTTCAGCTGAGTGTCCTGAATAGACAATATTTTGAAAATGGGATTTAGGCACCTGAATGATGTAGGTATTTTTTGTAAAAAGTTACCTATACACAAACAAATGCACAAGAATAATCAAAACCATTTTTCTAACTCAGCAAGGAATAACAGTGGGTCATGATTAACTTGTTTCTACAGCACGAAATACAGAGAGGCATCAATGTCTGTTCTTTCTTCTTTTTCAGTTTGTTTCAGAGGTTTTACGTAAAAAAGGGAAAGGAAACACAGGAACATTCCATAATAACCTATTGCCAAGTAACTAAGGGCTCTTCTGGGATGTAAGAAACTCAGGCTCAAGTCCTCTGTCTCCCCCATTCCAGACAAATGCCCTTGTCACTCATGTTACTAGCTGTTACTGGGTAGCTTGCTGCCCTTCATACAAATGGCAAAGCTAATACTTTCCAATAAAGATTTTTAAAAGTCAGATTACAGCAACGTGGAGCTCTAGCTGGATTTAATAGGTATCACCTCTGAAAATCTTAATTTTTGAAAGATAAATGGAGAATTAAATCCTCTACTTTAAGACCTGACTACCAAGAACTCCTTTTTCTGGTTCTTCCCTTACACAATATCTGTGCTTTATAAATATTTCAGAAAGAGTTTTCAATGCAATTTTAAAAATAAAGATATCACATTCAAGAAAGACCAAAAAAACCACCAAAGTTGTCCCTTTATGTTACTGTCACAGCTAGTAGCAGTAGCATATTTTTCCCCATCCAACTTATATTTACATAACGATAACTAAGCATGTTAACTGTAAAGACACTCCAAGCAGCTCAGAAAAGTTTTTACAGAGTAAGAATTTTAAAGCTACATGGAAAGATTTTCACACAAAGCAAAAATTTTTAATATAGCTTCTATCCATGCTTCCTTTCCCCTCCTCCTAGACTTAATTATTTTTTAACCAAAATGAAGACACACACACTTGTCTTCAGGTTAACGCCACAAAAAGAAGAAGTTTTAAATCCCATGAAAGAGACAAGACTCTATGAAGCTTAACTGCTCTAAATTATTGAAGTATTAGAGAGACTTGGAATTCTTAAGCAGTCATGAAACACATTTGTAAGGAATATTAGCTCAGTTTTAATGGAGAAGAAATATTACTTCCAATGTCTTGTTGGTAGCTGGGATCATGGCAGACAGGCTTGTCTAAGAGCACATAGGAAGTCTGCAGAGAAACCATGCTGGGTTTGTACATGAAGCAAGTGCCATGGTCACTGGCCCATCCTTCCTCTCCAGAGCTCAGTAAGAAGTTAAAACCCATTCTCTTGTTGACAGCTGATAACTTTTCCCTGTCAAAGCTCACCCTACACAGGCTGAAACGCAGCTGGGAACCCAAGCAACTACAACACTCATTGCTGTGTTCTTTAAAACTGATCACGCACAGGAGTACTCACTGCCTGCAGTTTCCTGAATGGCATCTCCTCTCCCTCCTAAGAGTCATGTTTAAGCCTATAAACCAGATTAGAAAGTGAATTATATCATCTAATATACCTCTACTGAACATGATGAGAAAGCTGATGAATTGCCTCAACAACCAGACTTTGGACAAAGGACTCTCACTGAAAGGAAAAAAATCACCAATTTCACCAATGCTTTCTGGCCCCTAATCCAATTCCACACAGCAACAAGGTATTTGTATGAAAGACGCAGCAGTCTATGCCTTGCTCTCCACTAGCCGGAGCTAAGGGAAATATTTAGACCTCCCTCTGACAGTCCGGTGTGGAAGTGGAAGCCTGAAGGCAAAGCAATGGGGACAGAATGGTCTTTTTGCTGGTTTACATCAGAAACATGAGAAAGCATCTGTTCCTTCCCCTCCCTGTACAGAGATGGATGTGCAAATACACACATGAACCTGGAAGAAAGCTAAGTAGTAGTGTGGTATTCAGCAGTTTGTCAAAACTGAAACATTCTGCTGAGACAGCTTTCCTCCTAAAGCACCTCCAAGAGGTTCACTTGGGTTTCCGTGAGTTCAGCTAGCTGACTCTGCCATCCCACCAGACACTGCTGCTGACCTGGCCATGCTGCAGCACCAGGACAAGCTCACGAGCTCCCTCACAGAGGGCTGAGAAACCTACAGATACCCGAGCCCACAGCCGTATGTCAGCGTACGGGTGAGCCTGTCAGACACAGCAGAGAATTTCAAAACTGGGGGATTGTTCCCAATCAAATCTCAGGATAGCTTTGTCGCAAAGCAGAATTCATTCTAGAAGCAAAGACAGGAAATAGTATAGGACATACAAATGCACCAACACAGAGCAGGAAGAAGTAACTGGCATCACTGTTCGCACTCTCATCCTTCGACATCCAAACTTGCATTTATAGGATTGTTTTTCCCCTGCACCTTTCTCCTGATTTATGGATCACTGTTTATGGTGCATAATGGCAAATCGTGAAGTTTTAATCCAAAACCAGTGTCACTGATAAGGCAATAGATAATACTAGTAACATTTTATATAACTGAAACAGACTTCAGCAAAATTTCAGATCTACACTTGACCTAATTTTTTATTACGCAAGAGGAAAAAATTACTCAAGTCCTCTTCTGGCTGAAATAATATCTTTAAGTCCCTGTAGCCTCTAACAAAAGTTTGGTAGTCTAGTGGAAAAAGTGTTTTCTTTATTCTACAGTTGGTGAGGACAGATATTGCTAGGTTTATGCACTTTTTTAAAAAACATTTCCATGAAAGGGTCATTGCCAGCCTGAAAACCACATTCTGAGTAAGCTAGCTGCACCTCCTCTAGTTAAAGCAAAACACCTCAAATTAATAGCAAAGACAAGAAAAATATTTTCTTAGTATATTCCTTTCACAGCATTTTGTGTATAGTCAGATCTATTCTGCTCTCCTAGAGAGTCTCTTTACCTCTGTCTTCCTAACAAGAGAATTATAAACACCACAACTTTCAAATAGACAGTGTTATCTAGGTGTTAACTGAGCACAGCACTATCATCCCCTTCCTCTTCCTCCTCTCATTAGGGCTGGCCTGCAGTATATGCTTAAAAGTTTGGCTTAACTGAGATCCTATATTTTGTGACTGCTAAAAGAAAAATTAACATGGAGCACTCTTCTACCACTACAGTCTTCCTCCACAGATTGGCAGGGAGTCACCAGAAAACTCAAAACCACATGAGGTACTTGACCAGTGACTCTGAAAAAAGTTTGCTGTTTGTAACATAGTATTTCTACATACTGCTTTTTGGTCGTCTTTGCCAAGAAGCTCTATAACAGAGGCTGTGGATTTATCTTTGTTTTCCGGAGTGATTTGAAATGCCTTGCCTGGGGTTATCTGCCAGTCCAGGATTAAAACATACCTCTTGAATATCAACCCCCTGATCTATCCAGCAGATGTAAATAACCTGGCTTCACAGTTCTTTCAGACATGTACAGCTCCTACATCCAGACTTTCTGGGCCTTTTCTACTAAAGCTGTTTTTAGAATTATCAGCGCCCTTCCTGATCAATTAGTAATTCTTCGCTGAATGAAAGCATTACACACATTTTTTAAAAGATCACCCCCCTCACACCTATTTAGTGACTGTTAAAAAGGAGTTTGTATTGTCCCTAATATTGCATTTAGATTCATTCTCCCTCAGGTTTGTTACTGCTTTTCTACACTTCCTTTGCAGCCTCACACCGACGGGTACCCGCTCTGCAGTGTGATTATACCCAAAGGCAAATGTTCCTGGAATTTTGGCCCCTTGGTAGAAAGTCAAGGATGTAATTTAAACACCTCTTTTCCAAAGTTCAAGAGAACTGGCTGAATTAATTATCAAAATAAAATCTCACTATACATTGTCTAAACCATCTGAAGCAGATAAGTGGAGAAGGGCAGGAGATTCTCTGATACAAAGTGTGTAAGACCATGCACAAGTCCAGTAAAATTATCAAGCAGGTTTCCATTAGCTTTCATTTTCTTTGCGTAGCCCAAATTCAGCAACACATTCAAGTATGCCCTCTGCAGAGTCAATTTGGGGCCTGAAAAGACCCAATATCTGTGAAAATTAATATGGATGAAACTTATAAAAAAACCCCACAGACCTATTAATCCTTTTTAAAAGAGGATACATTTAAAGTATTGCTGGTGAAATGTTTATATAACAAGCAAAGACCAAACTACTGTAATGTATGTTTCAGGCAAACCAGAAATCCAGTGCTCAGAAGAATAAACATTCATAAACTCTGCAATCTAATTTTATACAGCAACAAAAATGTACAATAAATTTCGCAGTCCTATTGATCCTAATACCATTGGCATTGCCCCAGCAATTGATTTAGTCATTTGATCAGTTGGAAAAAGGGATAGGGAATATAATATTTTAGTGGACTTCATAAATTCAAAGCCTCAGCTTTCAAGTCCAACCAATACTACAATAAACCATAGAGATCATAAATGGAACAACTAAAGTTTTGTAATTACAACATGGTTTATAATGTAATAATTTAGCAAATGGCAGGCATGTTTGATTTATGCAAGATGCAGAATAGTAGGTTGTTTCTCAGAGCTGCAGCAATATATTTTCTAGATAAATATTCAGAACAATCAAGTTCTGCATCTCAGCCTCTCCAAACGGTGATTGCTTGCCCGGCATTGTCCAAATTCAAGGGGGTCTTTTAAAAGTGAAACAGATCTATTTCCCATCTTCCTCCTACAGATTTTTGAACCCAGTGTTTGTGCATGTTTAGCTATATGGAATGAAATGGGTTTTTTTCATGACAGTAGGACCATTAAGTACTTATAATAGGCACAATATGTAGCATTGCCTGCTCAGTCTAAAAAGGCTTAGAAATTACAGTAGCATCATTCAGTGGTTGTCTTGACAGCCTGTCCACTGGCGTGTGTCTGCAGGAGGTAACAGGAGAATAACATTCTCCATCATGCCCATGTATAATCAACCCCCTTACAGGGCGTTTCTCATTTGGGTGCTTGTCGCTCTCTCCACCTTTGAAAGACAAGGCACAATGTGCTGGCCCTGAACAGCCTCCTGATTGTGCTCTCCCTCAGTCCTGTCAGCGCTCAGGCGAGGCACTCATGCTGACCACACTGCTCCTCCCTCAGGCCAGAGTTCAATTTCTGCTCTTCTGGAAGACAAGGGATGAGCTGAGCAAGATGTCCTACCTGAAAATACCCCTGGAGCAACACAGCCCCTTACAGTGGCCTGTGGCTTTATGGCACCACACCAACTAACGCTCTCCAATGGCATTTCAAGAGACTTGTAACATGTACCCCTGCATTTTATTTTTTTAAAATTTTATTTAAACACAACATTTTGAGGATTTTTTTCAGAGATACCAGTAGATTACCCAAAAGATACCTCAGAGCAGATCAAGTAACAGATGCTTTCGCTCAGTTTTAGACCTACGCCTTCAGCTACACTCCCGTAAACGCCGTCTGCTGCAAACAGGCCTGATGAGTCCAAGCACGTGTCTACCTTAGCCATCAGGACAGTGCGGTCAGAGCACTTTCCAGTTTAGTGATAATTTTGTGGATACAGAGGCTTCTTAAAGTGGCTTCCAATTTGTTAAAGGTCAGACTTTTAAAACAATACACTGAGAACAAAGAAGCCTGCACGCCACTTAGTAAGGCTGCAAAGCCAGCCAGCAAACACCGTGGCTTTCAGGAGACCATTTCAATTCATTCAGGCTTCATATCACAGGCTTGTGAGCCAAGAAAACACATTCAACTTGCTGTGAACTGGGGATAAGAGAAAAGGGGTTATTATGTCTGGCCACTGATGTCTAGTTCACCTCAGAAAACATGTCTGTACTGAGAGAAAAGAAACCTTTATTCTCCTGATAATAATACATCCATTTTCATAAGTTCATTTCAAACTTAAGAAAAAACCCAAACCCAACAGCAACAAACCAAAGCACCAGCCCCATAAAATCAGTTTCGCTGTATCGAAACCCCAGGAGATGTCCCCAGGCACCCTGACAGTCAGTAGAAGCCCAAACTCTCTCGCTGCAGCCCAAGATCTAAATCCATCTAAAATTCAAGCCCAGATAGTGTTGCAGTGCTCCTAGGAAGCTGGTTTTACAGAGCACAGATCCACCTTCTTGAACAGTGCAGAGCAAGAGAACGACTCAAGACACTGCTCTTGTCCACATATAGGTTTGCACTTGAACAGGAGCCAGTACCGGTGCAACAGTAAATTCTGTGTGAATTGCCTCTCTCCTGTTAGATATGTCTATTGGGCTCCAAGGAAACTTATCCACTATTTACTCTATGGAGCATTCTTACATTTTGGCCAAAAGATCAAACTTCAGACAGATTTTCAGAGGAGACTTAGGCAGTGGAGGAAGTGTCTAACCCGCTTTACACTCCTTCATTGCAGACCCTCTGCAGCAAACACAGAAGTTAACTTATAAAGGAGAGCTACCACACTGTCCCATGCCTGTACGCAGGCAAACACTTAGCCAGACAGTAGTGAGCTGGGACAGTATTCAAGAAGCATCCTAGTCCCAAGGGTTCACAGGCCTCATAAAATTTGTTAGCTCCAAATTTATAGCAGCTCTTAAACAGAAAGTCATGTATTGCCCAATCCTCTGTGGAAAATCCACAGTAAAAATTCCCACATGAGAAAACTAGCCGGCAGTAATGTGAGCTTCCCTGGCAGTACAGGAAATTTTGGGAGGGACTCCCAAAATCTGGCCTGCTGTCTATTCACAGTTCAGGATAGCATCACATGGAATACCTGCCTGCAACAGCGAGGTCTCATCCCTTTGAACAAAAGGCACCTGCTGCTGAATAGTTGAGCCCAATGATGGAGGCTGATGTTACTGTGGGCCTGCATGAAACAGCAGTCTGACAAATACCATCAAATATGACTTATTTCCATTAGCTGTTACTTCTAAAGAGGTGCTCCCCCCTTTTTTAATCTTAATTTCTAAGCATCTCAAAAAAAAAGCGCTCCTCTTGAGTTTCATCAGAAATGACTTGGATGATCTTCTGTTAAAAGAATGACTTTTATCCTCATTCAAATACATATTGTATTGGCTTAGAAACATCAAAGAGGCAATGTCTTTACATATTCTATTTCTAAGAAAAGAAAAGGAGTTCTCTCTTTATTAACATTGGTAATGTTGAATCTTATAATGAAAAATGCACAAAAGCAATATTTTTGATGAATAGGTAATAGAACAGCACCGAATAAGAGAGCATGAATATATTTTTTTTTCCCAAAGACTCACTCAGATAATGCATCAGGAGGGTTTTGAACTGCGACGAAGCCACAAGCAAAATGAGGTCGGTGGTCTTCTGCTCCCCCTGTTACAGCCCAATATTTTTATTGACCTTGAAAAACCACCGCACAGTTCAAGCACAGCTATCAACATCTGATTGTCACAGCCCACAACGAACACAGCAGGAGTGCTTTCTCTCAGGCCAGAAGTACTTTGCAGGAGACAGATAATGCTGTCTGACCATACCGATATGCAAACATTACCTAAGGCAATTATTTGAATTATGAGTGGAACGAACATAGTGGCATATTACAAGTAACATTTTTGTACCCATGAATATTTTTAAAGTTTTTATTACACCAGCAAGTGACCTGCAGAAAAGTCTGCAGCATTTTCTGGTAGAGAGTGGGCATGTATCTTTTCTGTCTCCGCTATGTGTAGCACAATAGAGCCTTTGTGATGTTCCCCAGAAAACCTTTTATGCACTTAGATTTTGAACATTCCTTTCTCTCTTTGTCATCTTTCACCATTGTCTTTGAACCACCCCGATAATACAATTATAAAGGGCCATATAAGCAGTTAGCTTGGAAAACAAAAAAGGAGAAAGAAAAAAGAAATTTAAAAATAAATCAGGCATGACATTCCCCTACATTTTTCATTACTTAGTTATAGTCGATAGAAATCAAAAAACCTAATACTAATTTGAAAAAAGAATTGTCTCAGTTGAATTCTAAGGAGATTTCTGTTGAGGTGTGCAAAGGGGATGTCATAGGAAAATACACTGTACTAGAATAACAGCAACATATTTTGGGGTCTGTGTCACATCTGGAAAATATCTTAATATGTATGTACAAAAGAGACGTTAATTTATTCTTCAAAACATTTTTATTAGGCTTTGGAATTTTAAAAATCCCAACGAATCACATTTGGAAGAATCAAGAAGATTTCTACAGTGATCCCTTCACACCATTTTCTTTGCCCATCTGGTTTTACATAAAATGGAAATTTGTATTTTGGAGCGATGGACATTGCAGGAGTAAACATATTCCTTCCTAATACTTCCCCTTTTGCTTTATTCATTTTATAATAAAACAAAGAATTGTTTCATAGTAACACTACCTTGAAAAATGAAGATGTACTGAGATCAGAGTTTGTATGGGCGAAGAAGTATCTATGCAAAAGTGGCAGTGAAGGTAAGGATGTATAAAAAACAGCATGAAAGAAAAAGCAGAGAAGCATTAGTATATCTTTGAGGGGCACTGATGAGAGACTGTACCCTCACTGTATTCATCCTCATGAATCTCTTGCTCTCCCGCACAAATGTATTTTCCACCGAGGAGGATTTAATCTACATCTCTATTCAAGACCCAGTTGTCTGCTCATTTGTCAGCTTCTCTCCCCATCATTTCTGTGCCTGTAGTATTGCAAGCTACAACCACAGAATCAGAGCTACAGTCACAGATGTGACCCACCTGAATGCATTGGACAGGTTCTCACTCCATCCTTCAAATCCTTTGCAAGAGCAATGCTACTGTGCTCGTTACATTAACTTACATAAAATTTGCCTATCCTCCTTGTTTTTCTTTCCTCCTATATCTCTCTACGTGTCTATCTTTAGTATGTACAAGACTCACAGCAAGGACTTTTTCTTTTCAATGCTTGGAGCTTGGCTCATACAGGGACCTACCATAGATAAATTATAAGACAACAACTTAATCTGCACTCCATCACTGTGATCTACGGAATAGCAATGTCTTGTTTGAAGTGTAGTATTACATTTGGAAACAGCAAACAAGAAGCTAATTATTTTTTGTGTTTGTATCTGTCACTCTCTTTCCTACGGATTGAGCCACTGTCTCAGCCTGCTGACTTTGAGCTTCAGAGAAACAAGAGACCAACAGGGTTGAACTGTGTTAGGGGAAAAAAAAGGTCAAACAAAGAGAAACAGTAAATCTAGATGTCTACAACATCTGATGTAGTGGCTCAGGACACAGATGTAATACTAAGTTACATAGTGAAACACTTGCATTTTGGTGATTACGGAGTTCAAAAGATGTCCACAGTCAATCAAACTGGAATTAAGAAATGGAATACAAACTGCACAGGGATATGTAAGTGAGATGAGAGAAGAAGAAAAGAGTACTGGGATTAGGAGTTAACTCACAGCTTCAGCAGGCTCACAGGGTTTGTAACAGCTACTATAATTTCTGCATGAGAATAAACACTTCGGAGATAGGAAGAGGAAAGCAGAGAAAAGAACTAACAATGAAAAGAAAGGGAGGCAGGAATCATTCCCTCTGCTTTTAAAATATAAACCATTAGCAGGAAAAAGTGTCTAAAGTTACTTTCAAAACCAAGAGTCATAACAGCTCCCTGTGCTGTCATTAACAACCAAAGATTTTTTCTTAAAAGGAACTAGGAGAAAATTTTCTTAACAATTATTCAAAACTCTGCTTTTAATGTACAATATAAGTTATGAAAACAGAATTTGCACATGAGATTTTACAGAGCTGTGAAAAATTAAACCATATGGGAAACAGCCAAAAGAAGTGTTTCATATATTTATGTGTACATTTGTGCGTACTTTCCAAAACACAGCACACTCAATGACAGCCGAGAAGCTCGTGTGCCACAACGAAGGATTTATGAAAGTGAAGTTAGGCCTCTCCTGAGGCTGGAAAAGACTGTATTTTGCTCCAACGTGCATCCTTTTTATTTCATCAGCTTTTGGATTCCACACCAACATTAATATATATACCCCAAGATACACATCGACACCAAAACAGGCAGGTCCAAGAATAATCACTGCATCACAGATTCACATAAAGGACAATATTTGTCTGAAGGGAGAGTGTGAAGTAAATGAAGCACTGACATACATAGACTTGAAGCCACACAAGGAAACAGACTGCAGTCTGCAATCGCTACCCTCCGTGTCTCGCTGTTACCACCCCCAAAGAATGAGCAGAGACACTCCATGTTCACAGTTCCTACTGCTCCCTGAATACAGGCATTTCAACAGTGCCTACGGGATTTGAGTAAACCAAATCCTGCCACTTTGCTAAATCCCTACCCATTTGTCTAGCATTTAAGAATTGAACTCCTGGAAATATAATTACATCCAATATATAGATTTTAGGCATTTACTGGCAGATGTCCTCTCCTCCTGCTTCGTTCCTGCCACAAACAGGCATATCGCAATTCTTAAGAGCATTTGCCTTCACAACATTGCTTTCTAGGGACGTACAAGCACGCCTTCCCTCACCACGCACAAAGCGGAGGACAAGCTGCAGAATTCGCTCAAAGTCATGCAAGCGGCCTGCAGCAAAGCCGGGAAGGGGAGCCACATTTGTTGGCTGCGCAGGCGAGCCTGGAACAAACAGCCTGTTTGCTGCTTCTCTGGTTCCGTACTGAGCCCCAACAGATGTACTGCGCTAGGCTAGGACAAGGCAAGGCATTGCAGATTTTCATTAAAGACTTTTTTTTTTAAACATCTGCCTCCAATTAATACATAATTCTGTTTTCTTTTTAAAAACGTAGGACAGAAGATGCACAAGCCATAAATCCTACCCAATTCAGAGATACAGCCCTATTTAATTATTATACAGCCACAAAGGAACAATTCCTGAAATCCTTTAACTGAAAGGAGCACGCTATAGCCACAAGGGCAACAACATAATGTGAACTCTCAATTGACAACGCTAACTGCATTGAAATAGAAATAACAAACAACTTATAACAACGAACGAGGCAAACAAGGGATATAACCACACAGAGAAGAGCAAGGAAACAGAGGGGATGATTTACAAGAGCGTTTACAAGAATATCCGAGATGAATAGAACAAATACCATTTCCCATCTCCTGGCACTCTTTAGCAACCCATCACCTCATCTTCACAGTGGTAGAGAAAGAGAGATGAAGACATGGGAGGAAGGTTGGACAAGGTCATCCCCAACACTGTTGCAGGCCCTGCGGGACCAATCTGTCAGACTCTCATCTTTGCTGCAATGAGAGGCAAAATAGCAAGGATGACTCAGTAGCATCAGAAATGAGTTCTCACACTACTGCCAGGAAGGAAGCAGTAGCAAGAGGAGAGTAGCAAGATCCACCAGGATTGAGGGTAGACCTTGGGGAGTCTAGAGAGAAAACAGCATTAGCAGAGTTCAGCTGCGATTCTGGGGTCTGAAACAGTAGGATACCAATATAACTAGCAAGCAGCAAAGTTCTTGAAGCAGGCATAACCAGGCTTACCACCATTACCCTGTCTGCTGCCAATGAAAATTTCAAAGATAAGCTTTTGGGTCTTCCCAACTTTCTCCACAGTAACTACCTTCATATTATTATTATGAATATCGTTGTTATGATCAGAAAGTTGGAAACAAAGTTGGAAACAGTGATTTCTGCTTCAGCTGTACTCATTGGAGACAAAGCTATGGGTTTCTGTTATGTATAGACTTAGGTAAGGGATGTTTTCAATTTCTTTCTTCAAACTTTCAACACTTCCTCCTAGTCAGAGCTCTTTCTCCCAAGAAAGATGACTTTACAACAGCAGCGCTATAAATTAGTGGTCAGTTCTGACAAAAGAGGACAGAAATGATTAGGGTTCTCACTCCGCTTACACTTTATAGACAAAACATTTAACATGAAGATGGGAAGATGATGACTGCACTGAGTGAAGGCTGTAATAAGTTCTACTGCTTATCCAGACAGCTGCATATTGCACAGCTTGAATGCAGGAACTCAGCCGCGATTTCTGTCACTCAGTCACTGCTGATGGAAGTGCTGTGCTATAATTTTCCTTTATTTCAGCAGCATCTAGAAACACCAGATGTGATTTAAGTCCTGTGAGATTACACAGAACACAGCCCTTTTGAAAAAGACCAGTTGCCTTCACTCAGCTGCCCAGGTTTGGGCGACATGTGGTGTGAAAGTTGCTCTCAGCCTCAGAGACTCACTCCTCCAAAAAAATGCTTCTTGTTTTTGGGTTTTTTTTTTTGTTTGTTTGTTTTGTTTTTTTTTTAATAGAAGGAAAACCAAGCCATTGTACGTGATTTTCCAAGATTCAGCAGAAACAAACCCCTGATTTTCTGAGGCTGAGGCCACTGCTTAACCACACTATAGATCACCTACCTTCCTTCAGTAATGGCATGGTCTGCTGGTGGAGATCAGCAGTTTGCATTACCTCGGCTGCAATCCCCTGCCATAAGAGCACGCAATAGTGCCCCTCTTTCTAGGCCACCAGTAACTGTGCTTAGGGGTTACTGTGCATTTCAGCTGTGGCACTTCTGCATGGGGATTGTATGGGAGAAGCCTTGCTTACAGCAGCAGACACTCGTGGCGATAGTGCAGCACCACCCTGCCACACTCAGCCGAGCTCACAGCTCGCTAAGGACAAGGGCTGGGCATCCCAGCCAGCGTGGCAGTCATCTGCACGGCCTCAGCCACATGTGCTTCTGTGGGAGTGACTAGGAACTGCAGGG
Source organism: Gymnogyps californianus (assembly GCF_018139145.2). NCBI lineage: Eukaryota > Metazoa > Chordata > Aves > Accipitriformes > Cathartidae > Gymnogyps > Gymnogyps californianus. The sequence continues at coordinate 19,318,777 of NC_059482.1, forward strand.
ACACAAAGACATGGCACCGCTATCCGGAGTTCAGAAAGCCAGAAAAAATCCCACCAGGATTGCATTGTTAATATTGCCTTGTATTATCAGATTTTAAAAAATTGCCAGAGTCCATCCACAGCGAGCTGGCAATAAAAATTCAAAGTATGTAGTAAGTGATCAATCTGATTCCCCAAATGCCACCATTAATCCAATACCTGCATGCCACTTCCTGTCGTATAGAACATCACAACCTGAGGGCACCCTGTATGAAATCCCATATTCTTCCTAATCCATCCAGTTACTGAAAAATAATACATTAGATCACGTGAACACCAGAAAACACAAGAATGCTGTGTTAAGTAAGATTGCCCATGGGTCATTTAAAGCTTTTACATTAAACAATATGGAGATGGGCTGAGGTCTGTACTGTCTGGATGATCCCTGGGCAAACAAAGGTGGCTCTTCTAAGACATTTCAGTGTAACTCCATCTAGCCTGGTAAATTCAGAGTTGCATGCTGGCTGCCCTCCAGCTACACAGGTTCAGAGGAGACACAGAGATACTGGATTTGGATAGATGCAGAAAACTATGCTGATCAAATCTGAAAAAATCTCAGGACCCCAAACCTGCTTCTCAAATCTACTGGCAAGTTTTTCAGGACTTCAAATAACATGTATAGCTTGTATCCAGCATTCTCCTGTATGCCCAGAGGAAAGGATTTTTACAGCACGCCTGATCTGCAAGCACAAAGACAACTTGAGACAGCTGGAGAAAACGAAGAGGCTCACACCTCACAAGGAAGACTCCTTTCCTTGAAATGATTCAACTCCCTGAGCTCAGTGCTGAGCAGTGACTTCCCTGCACCTCCATCATTCCCCCTTTTAGTCCCACTTTTGAATGCCTCCTATCTGCTATCACTGCAATACTTGGAGGCCATGAGTTAGGCTGGGCTCTGTTAACCAAAATACAACACTGCTATCATCAAGTCCCATTAATAATAATTTGGGACTCTTTAACTGGTTTTAGAAGCTGTGAGCGCTAGAAATTTTATTTTTAATGAATTAAAATGAAAAATCTTGTATTTTTATTGACCCTTAGAATCGGGGCCTTAAGAAAATATCCTCATCATAAGAACGGCACAAAACCATCCTGATTTCACCCCAAGGACTTTCCAGTCTCGGGGAGATTCTGAGCTTATTGCCCTCCTGTCTGAGGTTCTTTTGTCTGTCTCCATTACAAGAGCAAAACACAACACATTTCTAAATTGCTGAGAGCATCATCATTATTGTGCTTCTGCAATTCGTCATGAACATGGGGAAAACTTGCCATCATATTAAGTTATGGCACTTTCATAACTACTGGACACAGCCAGCAAAAGATTACTTAAAAGAAATTACTTCAGGACACCAAAAAAATGGCTTGCTTTTGCTCTGGTAATTTTTCAACTTGCCTTCTCTGTAGAGGGGAGTAGGAATACTGTCTTGGTATGCAAACATGGAGCCCAACTTCATCTGTTTATATACATCCCGCTTCTCAGATGTGTGGGGTGCAAACATGCATAATACATATGGGTCAAGTTTGATTGCTTAGGAAGGAGGCAGTAATGCTGGACTAATTATTTTTCTGACCTGATGGGTAATATTTTATTTAACTCCACACTAGGGAAGCTAAACTAGCTGGCGGGAAAGAGAAATGTATTCTCAAAGGGATAATGCAAGTTTATGCAGCACCTTTGATTCTGCATACACTCGATGATTGAGATAATTTCAAAATATTATTTATTCATTATGTTTTTGTTTGGGCTCCGAATGCAAAGGTTCCATTTTCCTATTCCCCTCCCCATGCCTAATATTTGTTACAGTTGCATTTTTCAAACCATTTACTGTCTGAAGGGTAAGTAGAATGACACTGCTCATAATGTGCAAATAAATGTGAAATAAGCTAGTCAGCTCAAGTGGAATGAATTACTGTCACTGGTAAAATAAGGCAAGAGGGAACGGCTGCCTTGGGAGCTAAAAAAAGACTCTAGCAGGTACTGCTATTGAGCGACTGGAATAACACTTACTATGATTTATCAAAGACCACTTGAAAGCACTTCTGAGGCATTAAATAGGCATGAAAAGAGGCTTTAGTGGCAATGGGACTATGCCAGAACTGAGTGATTAGGAGACTCAAAAGCTTGACCCTAACATGCAGCCTATGAATGCGGGACACCAAAAATCTTCAAAGACTTGTGAAAGAGAGTGCAGAGTACAGTCAATTTTGAAGAGAAGAGATGACCACAGAGCTATTGGGTCCCCATTACGAAAAGCTGATAAGCATAACTACGGAGAAACAAAAAAAACCCAGTCCATGATTACTACCACAGCCACGCACCAGACCACCAGAAAACAGCTTTGTGTCGGAATAATCGCAGTGAAACAAAATACTTAAAATATTTTCAGTTGCAACATCACTGTGGTTTTACAAAGACAATTTGCTGCACCCACAGTTTTCACAGCTAATCTGCAATTAGGGCAATGCCTTTGTGGCAGGGGCTGGAGCAGTGGTACCAGATAACGTGCTGCCTCGGCCGGGGCCCCGCCATGCCTGCCATCCTCCCCTCAACTGACATCAGGTCACAACTTAGCTTTGCACAGGCAAACATCGTGCTTCCAGATCTCACCTGTCTAGCCACTGCTTAGTCTGCTGATGAGAAGAAAGCATTTTAATGTTGGGCAAGCTTTTAAAGACGGTCCCACTGCACAATGTAGATCCCACTGCCTGCATTGTATGAAAATACAGGCTGGAGGATGTAGTAGCTCACCGACCACACTGCCAGCAAACAGCATTTCCCTCCACTCCAGCCCATCTTATAGCAAAGGCGTACTCAGCTGCTCTCAACCAGCATGAGTGTTTCCCAGGAAGGGAATGCTCCAGTCTGCCCAGGGACACAGCAAGGACTTCTCTGCTCAACAGAAGGCAGCACTCTGCGAGCCACTCAAGTCATCATTACTGCTCAAGTCTTGCAGCACCTGGTGTTTCAGCCTTGACTTCACTAGGAGGAGGCATTCTCACCCATTTAACATTGCATTTCAGTATTATTTTCTTCATAAGAAAATAAGTCATTAAGCAAGTTACTAAAGTGAAGATTTTAGAAAGGAAAACCTTAGTGTGAGCTGGTGTGTGGCAGAGTTCCCAGTTCCCTGTCTCATCTTCAGAAGAATGGTTACCTAGAGATTGCTGTGGGTGGGGAAAAGCGTTAATGGAGAACTGAAGTGGATGGGGGAGTACGGTTTTTCTTTTTAGACTGCCTAATAAACTACATTTCACCATCCAACTTTATGGTTTTCTGCAAAAAATAGACATCTCCCTACTTCTCAGCAAAGATTTAATAGTAGCAAGCTGTAAAGTGATCTTGCATTACTAGGACTTCATTATTTTCACAAAATATACTACTGTCATTTACTTGCACATTATGAAGTATTATCATAAAACAAATCTCTTCAAGTCATTAGTATGAATTGCTGAAGTTCTAACATCTGTCCAGAGACAATTGTTGCTATTCTGGGTCTTTTAAAGACCTAAACCCTGTCATTGTGCCTGAAAGCAAACAACGCTTGAAAAAGACATCAAACAAAAGCTGATATTGCAATGCACAAGGCCCATAGCATTTCCTTATATTCCCAGGAAGCTCTCAAAGAAAGGCATCAGTTATAATACCATAATAATGGCACTGAAGATTTCACAGCTTTATCTGTAAGTAGTCCTAAACAGCACAGAATCAAATAACCATAAGGCAATCTCTCCACAGCTGGTAAAACAAAGGTAAAACAAAATAACCGCTCTCCTGTTTTTTTAACAGGAGGGGAAGGACCAAGACAGGACAGGAGACTCTCCATGAGGTTCTCCTACCCAGGAACTTGCTGTCTGAATGCAAACCAGTCAGCAATGCAAGGTGTGAAATGTCCTGAAGCTACAGACATGCTGCAAGGTCCCATCGGCACTGAAAGAGGCAATAGATGTGGGAAATTTATACAGTCACAAGGCAAGAGATCCAACAGAACTTGGTTTCTCTGCTTTGAAAAAGCTAAGAATTTATTTCCCATAAGTGTCCAACTTTAGAAATATGAGCCAGCGGTTTTGTAGTGTAGGCAAGTTTTGTTTCCTCAGATGCAATGTGTCCATACAATTGCACGTGCACAGACAGAACACAGCAAAGTCACAGAAAAGCAAGGATGGACCTAACTCTCCTTGAAAAGCAGCTGAACCTCAAAAACCCTTTATATAATTTCAGTATACCTCAGACAGTGGTGCTATTTTTTTTTCTTTCCGATTAAAAATATTTCTAGTGTGCCATTAAGTAAGCCATCTCAGAATACAGTCGTCCTCCTATAGCATTAGCAGGACTCCGAGAGCTTTGACAAAACCAGTTAGAGCCAAAATCACTGTTACTTTCAAAATGGCGCCAGTGCAGGTTGCCAGCCATTTTAGTGGGCCATGTTTTCTGGGAATGTCCTAGGAGTCCACTACTTCTCTGCGCTGTTGTGAGGGTGCCGAGGGGTTTCTCTGGAGGAGGAACATTACCACAGAGCTGCCCAGTGGGACTGCTCTCTCCAAGCACTCCACAGAACAGCCTAAAGAAAGGGAACTTTTCTTTCAACACTTCTTTTTCTGGCATCTGCTTTAACCACAACACAGCTCAAAGGCCATGCCAGTGCTGCTGGACACCGTAACTGCTTTAAACCACTGTATGCTTGCCTGATGGAAATATCTGAAAATGTCATACGATTTCCCCAACGACAATCATCCTTTTTAAAAGGTAATTACATTGCTCCTTGAGAGGTTAACTAAAATAGGTAAATGAGTTGTATCTGCAGCTGATAGTGACAGGTAGGAAGAGCTTCACAACATGCACAGCTTTAGTTACAACATCTCTGGAAAAGTCCTCGGGGATTTAGAACAATGAAACTGTAATTTAGCCAGTCAGTCAAAAAAGAGCCATAAACAGATTCATAGAGACACTTCTGTACGCACAGCTCCTTGTATATTTTATGAGGGAAGCACTATCTGCCTTGCCTCTCCTTCCCCAATCCCTCTCTTCCCTACACATCAAGCTCACAAACAAAACAATGCAAGTGCTGAGAGAGAAAAAAGAGAGACTTTATCTTCATGGCATTGCTCAGATCTTATAATAAATATAACCCTCCGTGCAATTATTTATTTTCAAAGAAAATCCTTGCTTTCAAAAACACTGAAAATACCATCAGTTGTTCTGCTTCTATAAGAGAAGGTTCAACTAACAACACTAAATGAAAGATACAATGTCATTGAAGACAGCGCTTTGGTTTCCTTGCCATAATTTCATTCGATAGCGTGGGAGCTAATTTATATAACACGAGGCATTGTTTATATGCAACTGCATTTTGTATGTTATGGCAAGTATTTCTTTCCTTCCCTCATCTTTCAAAAGGCAAAGCTCCCAAGAATATACACAGATTTTGTAGGACTTGCTGAATAAGGATTAGCCAAGAGACATGCATGTGGAAATCTTCACCCACAGACCCCTGCAGAGGTTTACTTGAATATTGGCTTAGTGGAGTAGCAATAGCAATTACAATGGGTCTGAACTGGTGAGACAAACTTGAAATGATTCTCTGCAAAACCCTGTAATTAGATCACCAACTGCTGTTTAGCCTCGC